>NC_046154.1:37578098-37803098 GCF_011064425.1 Rattus rattus
AACTGCCTGAGCTGTCAGTAACTATTAACCCAGGTTCACTCCCAGCAGAGGAACAGGGTCAGCTGTGCGCTGTGGTCAGCAGGACAGCGAAGCTGTTTCTCAAGGGCTTGTTTCGCAACCTTGACCCAGTGCCCCCCATGCCTGTCAAGGGTGCCCAGCCTGCAGGTGAGCAGTTGTCCTTTCCTGACCACTGCTTATTATATTTTCTGACAAAGGAAGTAAAGGGATATTGCCAGGTCCAATTTATGTTGACCTGAATGGGCTTCACATATTCCTAGGTGTGACTGAGAACCTTTGTGAAGTAGGTTAACATTTGAATCTGGGGATAGAGGTAAGCACCCCGAATGGTGGGCCTCAACTAATCAAGGGAATAAATAGAACGAAAAAGAAGTCAGTCTCTCTCTCTCTCTCTCTCTCTCTCTCTCTCTCTCTCTCTCTCTCTCTCTCTCTGTCTATACAGATGGAAGCTAGACATTTTCTTGTCTTGTCCAGTTATGTCACTGTTTGTTTGTGACAAGGTGTCTCTCTGGAGCCTAAACTGGACCCAGATTTTCCACCCTTCTGCCCCGATCTCTAGAAAGCAGGAATGCACTATCATGAAATCCTAAAAGTCAGGAATTGTTCACCTGGCTCAGGAAACCAAGGCTACAAATTCACAGCAGTAAAAGCCTGACAACGGAGCCCTGAATCTCCCACGCTCTGCTGCCACAGTCCTTAGTACCACACACAGGCAAAGCTCCTGCCCCTCCTCACACCAATCCCAGCAGCCTTCACTTCAGGGTGCCCTGGAGTGGCCTTTTCCTGAAAAACTCCCTTGAAAACAAAAACATTCTTTGGTTCTTAAAGGAAAAATAATCCAGAGAGCTCTTTTTTTTTTTTTTTAATTAGACACCTGGACACGTACTAGTGTCTCAGTGCCGTCTGGCGCATCGATAAGTAGGCTGCTCTCCCTGCCTGTTCTCAGAGAAAAGGCTTTAAAAAAAAAAATGAAAAAAGAGCAAGATGGCTCTGTAGGTGGAAACACTTGCCACCAAGCTAAAGCTCTGGTGCAATCCCCAGGACCCACTGGGTGGAAGGAGAGAGCAGATTTCCACAAGTTCCCCTCTGACCTCCACAGGTAGTGGCATGCACAAACTATACGCTCAGACATTAAATAGAAACATGTAATATTTTCTTTTGGAAAAGGAGAAAAGTGAGCTGTCTGTCGGGGATAACGGCAGCCACGGTGTTTTAAGTGTTTATCAAGCCCCATGACCTGGGCAGGGCTCTCACAGCAGCAGCTCTGGTGATCGTTGGGGCAGACTTCCTCAAAGAATTCCCACCACACAGAGAGCTTTAGGGGATTTGAGCAAAATACAGTCAGCCAGGCGTTGGTGCAGACTTATCTGGCCCGAGTTCACTTTCGACCACAGTTCCAACTCTGGTGGAGACTTATGGATTATATAAGGAAGTTATAGAGAGGCCTAAGGAGGTCCCAGCATGCCCAGTGATGTGTACGGAAACTGCTCCCCACAGGTGAGTGGGCTGTTTCGTCCTCTATGATGCCCTCAGCCATCTGTGACTGGGAGAGGTGACATCAGCAAAACTGACTGTCAGGGGGTTGGGGATTTAGCTCAGTGGTAGAGCGCTTGCCTAGGAAGCACAAGGCCCTTGGTTCGGTCCCCAGCTCAGAAAAAAAGAACAAAAAAAAAAAAAAAAAAAAAAAGTCAGGCTGTGCCCAGGAAGCAGAGTTGAGTTCAGAGCATTCCGTGAGCCCTGCCTTCCAGACAGAACCCTGACAGTGCCACGTTCTGAGCTGTTTAACTGTTTCTCAAAGTCCTTGGCAGCTGGCCCTTGTGAAGGAGGCAACCTGCAACAAGTCCATTGGCTTTCCTCTTTGATCGATCAATCACTGCTGACTGACAGGTGAGGTGAGCTCCCTTCAGCCACCGGGGAGCTCTGCAGCCCCGACCTTCCCCACAGCACGCACACCCATTCCTACCTTCAGACTCTGAAGTGTGTAAACTGCCCAGATGCACAACTCTATCCAGTGTGCCTTAAGTGATGGTGAATTTAAACACATTTTTATAGACCTTATTCAAATGCTGTCAAATACATTATCTTTCAAATATAAAATAAGCTGAAACAGTTTGCTGTATACATTCCAAACTATTTTTGTAGTTTTCAAATATGCTATTTGAAAAAGCTACCTTAAACATTTTTTAAAAATCTAAAGCAGCCATTTGTGATCACACACATCTTTAATCCTGGTATTTGGGAATCAGAGGCAAGCAGATCTCTGCGTTCAAAGCCAGCTCTGTCTGCCTGGTGAGCTCAGACAGCCAAAGATACAAAGACTCTGCCTCGAATGAAAGCTAAAATATATGACTTTTTTTTTTTGTATGTAGTTTTGAAAATTCTTGTTTCACTTTGTTTTTTTAAGACAGTTTTTCTGTGTAGCCCTGGCTGTCCTGGAACTCACTTTAGAGACCAGGCTGGTCTCCATCTCAGAGATCTACCTGCCTCTGCCTCCAGAGTGGCTGGGCTGTGCTACCATGTCCAGCCATACTTTTTTTAATTATATCATTTTCTGCTTCCAAAGCCACCTGGGTACATCTCCATCATGCTTTCTTTCGTTTTTTTTTGTTTTTTTTTTGTTTTTTTTCAGAGCTGGGGACCGAACCCAGGGCCTTGTGCTTGCTAGGCAAGCGCTCTACCACTGAGCTAAATCCCCAACCCCGCTTTCTTTCATATTTGTGGCCTCTTTTTAAATTGTTCTTACATAAATATACACATACACAGATAGATAGATAGATAGATAGATAGATAGATAGATAGATAGATAGATAGATGGATAGATAGATAGATAATAGACAAACAGATGAATAGACAGACAGACAACTACTTCCTGCTCAGTCTGAATAATGGTCCTGGCATGTGTGTATCTTCGAAGCTGCCACTTGGTATTTGATAACCAATGGTGGCTCTTACTTGAGAGACTGTTTCTTTTTGGGAGAAGGAGGAGACTGTTTCTTGCTCCCAGCATTCCTAGTTGCCTTTGGTTCTTTCTCTAGGGTTGAGGCCTCATCCCCCATCCACATGTCTTTTGGCAGTGCTCTTGTGCAGGATGATGCTCTCCTAGTAAGAAGACACAAGGGGAATGTAGGGTGTCCTTAGTTTTAAGAGTTGAGGTATCTGTCTCTCCTGCTTTGTATTAAAAGCGTCAGGTGCCATGCAAGTGTGGCTTAGGAACTCCTCGAGTGTTGGATGTGTGGGAGTGTCTTGTATGGATGTCCAAAAGTGTTCACTAGGACAGATGTTGATAGTGGCAAGAGAGAAGATGCTTTGAGGAAAATATAGACCCTATCCTATCCCTGGGCCATGCTGTAAGTTGACACAACTCTCCACACTTTGTCCAGCTGCTGCCAGGAGGAATGCTAACTGACCCTCGAGTCCTTGCCTCCCGCCTCCTTTCTACCTCATCAGTTTGAGATCGCTATTCCTGTGTTCTGGACCTTGGATGTGAGGACTATAAATAGTAACTCTGTTAACGCAACAGGATCCTGTAGCTTTTTTTTTCCTGATGCTTGTTCCCCTTTGGCTCACTGTCAAATTGCAAATGCTGAAACCCATAATAAGTCAGCCCATAATTAAAGTGAACCAGGAGAGAGGACAGTTGGTCTAACCTGAGAAAGAAGGTAAAACTTGTTGGGAGACATTTCTTGAGGTTTGTCTCAGAAAAAAAAAGATAACTAAGAAATGTAGCTTGGGGCTGGAGAGACGGCTTAGCAGCCCTTACTCCTCTTGTAGAAGCCAGGTAGAGCCAGGTTCGATTCCCAGCACTCACATAGCAGTTCACAGTCGTCTGTAACTCAGGTTCCAGGCGCTCTTGTGCCCTCTTCTGGCCACCGGGGCACTGCATTCATGCGGTGCTACATAAAGGCAAACAGGCATACACACAAAGCAAGAGCACATATATCTTTCAAAAGAAAGGAAATGTAACGTATTTGGGGGTAGCGAGATGTCTCAGTGAGTAGAGGAGCTTGCCGTAGAAGCTTGGAAAACCCAAGTTCCGTCTCTGAGACCACGTAAAAGGAGAAGGAGAAAAACTGCACAAAAGTTGTCCTCTGTCCTCCACATCGCACCGTTGCAAGTGTGCCCACGTGTAGCTTGTGCATACACACACACACACAGTAATCATTTTTAAAGTTGATTTAAATGAGCCTAGCTTACTTTAAAGATATTTAGTAGCACTTGTGTGTTTTTTAACTGGTAACTTCCGTGGATTGAGATTTCCTTAGAGCCTGAGTTATATCACTAACCTAGGAAGACTGAAGAGACACCAGCATGAAAGACCCAGAGACAATTAAAGTGCAAGATTTTAATGAGGTAAGAAATGAAAAGAACACTTTGCTCTGAAACAGGTTTTCATCCAGCCAGGCTACCCTTGGAAAAGTAAGCCTCCTGCTTTCGCCTCCCACATCCGACTTGAAAAGATAATTCTTCAGCTATGTTCCCTAAGACACGTGAGGCAAACCGCATGAGAATGCTCAACATACTGAAAACACGCAGAGGGGAAATCACACTTCTGGGGATGGCCTTTCCCCAGCTCAGTAATGAGAAGTTCACAGAAAGCCTCGCTGGAGCAGTCGGTGAGGCTTGTGGGATGACTACGTTTATCCCTTAGAAGGGTTTAGCAATGTGGAGTGTTGCCTCTTAGCAGTGTCTATCTGTGGCCAGGCACCACTGTCCCTGACTCTCATCTGTGGAGACTGAGGCTGACGTGGCCAGCTCTTCCACCACCGGTGATAAAGCACAGGCAGCAAGGCTCTGCCCTACCACGTGCGCTCACCCTTGGTAGCCATTTCTCTCGGCGGAGCAGTTCAAGGGGATTACTCTATGCTCACTAAGGCACATAGTGATTTTAGATGGATTTCCTAGTAGGTTTTATTACACAACATAAAGTGTGCATGGATGTGGCTGCACAGACTAGATATTTAAAGTAAGCACTTGTCTTAGTTAGGGTTTTACTGCTGTGAAAAGACACCATGACCAAAGTGAGTCTTATAAGAATTTAGTTGGGGCTGGCTTACAGGTTCAGAGGTTCGGTCCATTGTCGTCAGGGTGGGAACATGGCAGCATCTAGGCGGGCATGGTGCAGGAGGATCCTTCTTCTGAAGGCTGCTAGGAGAATACTGACTTCCAGGCAACTAGGATGAGGGTCTTAAAGCTCACACGCACCATGACACACCTCCAACAGGGCCACACCTCCTATAGTGCCACCCCCTGGGCCAAGCATATTCAAGTCTCCATAGCACTTGTAAGGGAGATGTGGACATGAAAGTCCGCAATAACCGTCACCTTTGGAAGTGATGTAACATCCGAGAGTCATCTCCCCCATTGAGGGAAAATATGATGAAGTCACTCCTACCCCATAGTGGTCCTTTGGAAACACATGAGCTAACTCATGGAAAGTGTTCACCATAGTGTCTGATGCAGGACAGACCCTCAGGAAACAGCGGCCATTACCACCGTTACCCCAGCTATCATAAGTATTTCATTTGGGAAGATTCCATCAATGCTTTACATCTGGGGTTGGGGAAAATGGCTTAGAGCAGTGGTTCTCAACCTTCCTAACGCCGTGACCCTTTAATACAGTTCCTCATGTTGTACTGACCCCACAAACATAAAATTATTTTTGTCGCTACTTCATAACTGTAATTTTGCTACTGTTGTGAATTGTCATGTAAATATCTGATAAGCAGGGTGGTCTCAGGGGACCCCTGGGAAAGAGTGGTTCAACCCCCGAAGGGGTCGACCCACAGCTCAAGAACTAACTCCTACAAATTGTCCTCTGACCTACACACACACACACACACACACACACACACACACACACACACACACACACACGTACACGCACGCACACCCTCCCACTAAACAATAACAATTTAAATATATTTAGTTCACTATTAGCACATTGTCACAACCACACATCATGCCTGCCATGGTGGCTATGCGGCAGGCAGGACAAGGTTCACTCACTACGGCAGTTACATCTACCAACCTGGAGGGGAAAATGTGCCCTGGGGAACTGGTTTTCCTAACGTTCCGTACGCCACATAACTCTGTCATTAAGTTAAGCTAAAGGTTATTGTTATTAAATTTTACAGCTAACAGTGCCTATTGTACAATATTTCACAAAGTGAATCATGGGAAATGACTTTTACAGATATTGAAAATGGGCCAAGAAAATATTAAAGTATTGGAGAATGACTTGTCAGAGGAGAGGGAGAAGAGACAGCGCCTGACGTCAGCTTTCACTGCTATCCAGAAGTCCTTGCAAGTGGATAGTGAGGTATCACACTCTCAGGAGCTGGTTTCTTCCCGGTTTCCCAATTTAGGGGTTTGACATGATGATTTGTTTCTATTTTGAGACACATTGTTGCACTGGGGTGCGGGCTCAGTGGGTAAGGCCGCTTGCTGTGCCTATAGTATAATGGACTGCCCGGTCTCACAGAAAAAGTTAGGTGTGACTGAGAGGCCTGAAGCTTCAGCACTGGGGAACTGAGACAGGTGAATCAAGAGAGCTCACTGGCCAACCCAGCGGAAACAGCAAGCTTCCCGTTCATTCAGTAAGAGGAACAGACAGAGAGCCAAGGGAAGACATCGGATGTCCTGCTCCACACACCCATGCTGCACTCCCATGCATAGGCCACACAGTACAATGAAAGTATAACTGGCCTCATTCAGTACCACTGGCTGGGTGGCTTTAACAGTGGACATCTACTTCCTTACAGTGCTGGAGGCTGGAAAGTCCTGGCCACCTTCTGTGTGGCCCAACCTGTCACACCACCCTTCTGTTGTTATTTAGGTTGGGTTTAGGGACCCCCCCCCCTACCCCTTGCTCCCTTTTCACAGCCCCACCCCCACCTTCCATTTGACTCCAAGGCTTTCAGAGCACATCAAGTAGCCCCTCCCCTAAAGTAAATGTCATGTGACTTCCTGGCTCTTGGGTACTTCAGTCATCCCCTCATTGTTTGCCTGTCAGACACTGCATATCTATGTAATCCATGTGAAAGTGTGAGGAAAATGTATGACTATATATGAACTGGGGAGAAACATACTCAGGATTAGAGGAAATGCTGGTTCACGAGTCACTGGACACACATTGTCGGACAACACCAGGCTCTGTAGTCAAGGGCAGAGTCTGCAGTTAGACAGGCTCGGGAGTCAGCTTGACAGTGTTCTGCCTGCAGGAGCTCAAGCACGCGCATGAGCAAGTTCTGTCCAGCCTTACTTTCAAAAGTAGCTAGGAACACCATAGATCACAGCCATACCACACAGCACACAGTGTTCTATGAACGATGCCGTGAGATGCAGTTGTAAATGGATTCTCATTGGATATGTAAGTGTGATTGGGGAGGGACTTTGTTGCCATAGCACAGGTGTTGAGGCCAGACAACAGTCCCTGGAGCTAGTTCTGTCCGTTCACCTTTACCCTGATTCCGGGGACCACATTTAGGTCAGCAGGCTTGTACGGCCAGTTCAAACACCACAGAGCCACCTGGCCAGCCTTGAATTTTTCACACAAATAAATATTTAATGCAGGAACTGATAAAGATCTTAGGTTTACCCAAGCTTTGCTTAGAATAGGAATGACTGTAAACACCCAGTCTTTTCCAGCTGAAAAGGTAAACTCTAAGCATTTGGTTAACATTTAAAATGAACAATTTGTTAGGAAATTTTCAAGAATGCTTTTTAGAAATGTGATTCCTTTGCAGGAAAAGTAGACTTGATTTTCCTACAAAGTAGCTTCATATATCTCTTTTTAAAATCTTATTTTTATTTTTTTACATTTTAATTTTTTATTTAAAGCAGTTTTTAAATTAAAAAAAATTGATCACAAAAACCATCTTCATCTCTTAAACAGGAATTCCAAAAATCTAAGTCAGAACTCTTGTGCCTTTATAAGGAAATCCAGAGTCTTCCAAGGGCTGAGGGCAGAGAGCAATTTTTAGTAGCATATAACCTGCTACAAAGAGAGAATTCTGAATTAGAAGCCAAGGTGAGATTGAATTATTGATTATTTGATTGTTCAATATTTAACATGCCTTGTATATAGATAGAATAAAAGGAAACCTGTAAGTA
Source organism: Rattus rattus (assembly GCF_011064425.1). Lineage (NCBI taxonomy): Eukaryota > Metazoa > Chordata > Mammalia > Rodentia > Muridae > Rattus > Rattus rattus. Next base: position 37,586,229 of record NC_046154.1, read on the forward strand.
GCAGATTTAGAAATCAGAGTTTTTCACTAGCATATAATGAAGTGACGTGTATATATATATATAACATGATTACTAGTCAGGGCAGCATTCCCCCTTCAGCACTTGGCCTTCAGGATCCTCCTGTCAATGTCTGACCTTAAATCAGCTTCCTACCAACAATTGCCAGAGTATGGGCTACAGTGTAGAATATCGGGAGAGAACGGTCTAGAATAATACAGGGAGATGTGTGGGGCACAGTCTACAAAGTAGCCTTGGTCTGTGGGACCTTGTTAGTAAGGAGAGTGTCAGCATGAGGAACAGTCAGTCCCACTCCTTAGCAAAAGGGGGGAGGGGGAGGAGGGAAGGAGGAGCGAGGGACGGGTTAATGGTGGCAGCGATGAAGAGGAAGAGGAGAATAACAATTTAAAACATTTCTAGCCCAAGATACACTCTGAGGTCACGTAATGCGTTTTAAGTCTTGAATCTGCCTGCAGCAGTTATGTCTGAGAGGCTGGTGAAGAAGTTTGTCTTAGTTCGGCAGCTGTAACAGAATGTCATAGGCTGGGTAGTTTAAATGACAAGCATTTGTTGCTCACAGCTCTGCAGGTTGGGAAGGCCAGGATCAAGGTGCCAGTAGATCCCATGTTCGGTGAAGGCCGCTTTCTGGTTTGCAGATGGCCATCTTCTCTTGGTTCTCTCCTCCTCTTCTTCCTCCTTCTCTTCCTCTTTAATCTTTGTATGTATGCACATGATATATCTGTGCACATGAATATTCACGTATGTGAAGGGTGGACATGCTTGTGGCACAGAATGTGTCGGGGTCAACCTCAGTTGGCCTTCCAGTTGGCTTGAGTTAGGGTCACTTTTTACTACTGCCTAGGCTAGGCTAGCTGGTCTGCGTGCTTTTTATATCTTCCTGTATCTGCCTGCCTCCTCATTGTAGGAGCCCTGGGACTCACACACACACACACACACACACACACACACACACACACCTCCACCCTCCACCCACCCCCACCCCCCATTGCTCCATTGCATTCCCCCTCATGGCATCTGGCTTTACCTGGGTTCTGGAGAATCAAACTCAGGCCCTATGCTTTTTGTTTTTGGTTTTTGTTTTTTTTTTTTTGGTTTTTTTTTTTTTCCGGAGCTGGGGACCGAACCCAGGGCCTTGCGCTTCCCTAGGCAAGCGCTCTACCACTGAGCTAAATCCCCAACCCTCGGCCCTATGCTTTTGATTCAGATGCTTTACCCAGTGAGCCATTTCCTCAGCCCAAGTGGTTCTTACAAGGATACCAATGTCATCATGAGAGCTCCACCCTTGTGACCCAGCTGCTTCCTAAGGTCCCCTCCCAAGACTGCTTTATTGAGGACAAGGGTTTCTTTTTCAGTTTAGGGATTTTGAAAGAATTGCAGCCTGGTTCTTTTGAAGAATGTCCCTCAGTTTGGGTTTGTCTGGTGTGTCCCCATCATTCCTGACAGGAGTCCTATTGAAATGACATCTTTCCTTCTTGATGCATTTTTACTGGGAGACCTGAGCTATGGTGCCATTGCCGTGTTAATCTTGGTTTGGTTGAGGTGCTCTCTGTTGTATCTCTCCACTCTAAGTTAATCGTTTCCCTTCATGATAAGCAGATGGCTTCTCTGGGAGGCTGCATTCCTGTCCATCAAGCTATTGTTCATGAAAAGGTTTTCTTCCGCTCCTTTGCGTCTTGACCAACACAAGCTTCTCTTCAGAGCATGAGGTGCTCTAGACTTGAAGGCACCACCTGCTCAGCAGAAGGTGGGCTCTGCTGTATGGATTTGCCAAAGGTGCTGATTCCAAAGACGTTTTGTTTGGGCCACATCTAGACTTGTCACAGAAATTTGTAGAAGAAACAGGTGTGACCTTGTAGGCCATTAATTTACACAAAGAGCCCAGAGCCCTGGGTGATTGAACTACCACCAAGTTACGTGGAGCTTCTCAGCCTGTGGTCTTGCTGTCCATGATTAGACTGAATGAGGATCACTAAAACCAAATGCAAGCTGGCCCTTTATCATACCGGGCATGTCCTGGAGAATGACTCCTGCTTGCAAAAATAATGCAAATCCAGTTTTAAAACTGTCTGAAGACCCTCCCCCACTGCCTGTCCCCCTTTTTCTTCAGTTCCTCCTTTTGTTGCCTCCTCCCTCTTCAAGCAACTTAAGTCAGTTGTGTCTTTTACTGCACAGTCCCCACCATTCAAATATGCCATCCACAACCTCCCATCTTCCAAGGCCAGTTCAAGGCCAACCTTCGATGGTAAATGACACATAATGCAGAGTGTAATTTATACTGCTTGTTGTAGTTTCTCTTGAGAGGAAGTCTTTGGAGACCAAAGGAATCTCTTAAAGTAAATTGAAACCAAGCTCTGGATTGATCCCATGGCCCCTGGAATCAAGCACAGTTATTATAGGGACTCTCCATTCAGACAAGCAGTTGTTTGTTCTAATTCAGTCCTGTGATGGGAGCTCTCTTCTATTCATAGAACTATTTCCCAACCAACCTCTCTACTCCTGAAAGGAGATAGGCTTTGGTTCTGTAATACATAAAAACAAGCAACCTTTAAGGATGGCAAATCTACAAAATCTTCTGAAGGCAAACAAACAAAAGTATTTTGCCAGCTCCCATAATGCTGCCCGCCTCAAAACACGTGCATGCACTGTGTTTTCCTGGGATGCTTATACAGATTCTCATTTCCACTCAGACACAGCCTGATACCAAGTGTCTTAGAGTTTTATTGCTATGAAGAGACACCATGACTACATCACCTTTTTTTTAATTGGATATTTTATGTATTTACATTTCAAATGTTATTCTACTGGTCCCCCTCCCCCTGCTTCTATGAAGATGCTTCCACTTCCACCTCAACACCCCGGCATTCCCCTACACTGGGGAAATGAGCCTTCACAGGACCAAGGGCTTCTCCTCCTATTGATTGCAGACAATGCCATTCTCTGCTATATATGCAACTGGAGCCATGGGTCCCTCCATGTGTACTCTTTGGTTGGTGGTTTAGTCCCCAGGAGCTTTGGGATGTCTGGTTGGTTGATATTGTTGTTCTTCCTATGGGGTTGCAAACTTCTTCAGCTCCTTTAGTCCTTTCTCTAACTCCTCCATTGGGGACCCCATGCTCAGTCCGCTGGTTGGTTTCAAGCATCTGCCTCTGTATTTGTCAGGCTCTTATAAAGGAAAACATTTCATTGTGGCTGGTGTACAGTTTCAGAGGTTTAGTCCGTTATCATCATGGCAGTAAGCACTCGGCATGTAGACCGACGTGGTGTTGGAGAAGGAGCTGGAGAAGAAGCTGGAGAAGGAGCTGAGAGTTCTACATCTCTTCTGAGACCTCAAAGCCACTCCCAGTGACACAGTCTAACAAGTCCACACTTCCTAATAGTGCCACTCCCTATGGGCCTATAGAGTCTATTTTTATTCAAACCACCACACCAAGCTACCTGTACAAGTTCAAGTATTTTCAAAAAGCAGGGTCAGACTTGGAAGAAACTTCCCTTCTGTAATGTGCTCACAGCATTCTAATATTTTCGCAAGGCAATAGTTTATTCCTTTTAAGAATCAATTAAGCTCAGTCAAAACTTGGAACAGGTATGTGTGATAATCATGTAAAATCTTCAAGACCACTGGAGTTTTGTTTCTTTGTTCCTGTTTAAAGGTAATAATTATCTGAGATGCCAACATCAAAAGACCAGTCTACCTGTCTGTTTGGTTGGCTGGCAGGCAGGCTGACTAGTTGGTTGGTTGTTGGTTAGCTGGTTGATTGGTTGGTTGGTTGATTGCTTGTTGGTTGGTTGGTTGGTTGGTTGATTGGTTGGTTGGCTGATTGGTTGGTTGGTTGATTGGTTGATTGGTTGGTTGGCTGATTGGTTGGTTGGTTGATTGGGTTGGTTGGTTGGTTGGTTGATTGGTTGTTGGTTGGTTGGTTGGTTGGTTGGTTGGTTGGTTGATTGGTTGGTTGGTTGATTGGTTGGTTGGTTGGTTGGTTGGTTGTTGGGTTGGTTGGTTGGTTGGTCTGGTTGGTTGGTTGGTTGGTTGCTTGGTTGGTTGGTTGGTTGGCTGGTTTGTTGGTTGGTTGGTTGGTTGGTTGTTGGTTGGTTGGTTGGTGGTTGGTTGGTTGGTTGGTTGGTTGGTTGGTTGGTTTTGGTTGGTTGGTTTGTTGGTTGGTTGGATGGTTGGTTGGTTGGTTGGTTGATTGGTTGGCTGGTTCGTTGGTTGTTGGTTGGTTGGTTGGTTTTTGGTTGGTTGGTTTTTGGTTGGTTGGTTTTTGGTTGGTTGGTTGGTTGGTTGGTGGTTGGTTGGTTGGTTGGTTGGTTGGTTGGTTGGTGGTGGTGGTTGGTTGGTTGATTGGTTGGCTGGTTTGTTGGTTGATTGGATGGTTGGTTGGTTGGTTGGTTGGTTGGTTGGTTGGATGGTTGGTTGGTTGGTTGATTGGTTGGTTTTTGGTTGGTTGGTTGTTGGTTGGTTGGTTGTTGGTTGTTGGTTGGTTGTTTGGTTGGTTGGTTGGTTGGTTGGTGGTTGGTTGGTTGATTGGTTGGCTGGTTTGTTGGTTGTTGGTTGGTTGGTTGTTGGTTGATTGGTTGGTTGGTTGGTTGATAGTTGGTTGGTTGGTGGTTGGTTGGTTGGTTGATTGGTTGGCTGGTTTGTTGGTTGTTGGTTGGTTGGTTGGTTGGCTGGTAAAACCATGAAGTTACATACTCTTATGTCTACTGTAAACAAATCTCAATTTGTCTACTGTTTAACTAAATCTCAATAAGTCTTCCTATAGGCAGCAGTTTAGATAGCTCGAGGCAGTAGTTAAGCATTGGTGGAGTCAATGTACTTTTTCACAGTTGTGCATAAAAGTCTACAAAATAGAGCATTTGCTTTTTCACTTAACTTCACAGGTCTTGAAGTTTTCACAAGAATTGGAACTGTTAAAACACTGCTCTATAGGGGACAAAACTGCTAATGTGATGACAAGTGAAAACGTCTGTGAAGACCTGGTGTCTAAAGGGCCACTTTTGGAAGTGAAGGATGTGAGCCCGAGTGAGGACAGACAGGCACTCTGGTAATTTGAGAAAATCTGAGCACAGTAACTAAAGGGTTTATCCCAAGAGTCTGACATTCATTTTTGAGAGATGTAATTAGGGGAAAAATAGTTTTAAGCATTTCCTAGAGTTTGTCTTTTTTTTTTTTAAAAAAAAGTTGTGTGTTGAGTACATGGGAAGAGGACAGATGACGACTGGACAGTGACTGTGGTATGGCCTGCAGCATAGGACAGTGGGCTGACAGGGTGTACCTCCTCCTGACCCAGCATTAACATTACAGGCGAAACTTTCCCTCTTGCCTTTGAAAGTTACCATGTGCTTTGAGTTGAAATGTAGGAAGCATGTAAAAGTAAAAATGGATTAAATAACCCATAATTCTCCTCAGGGAGAGACACTCACCCATCTCTCTTCTGGGCATGCACATCTGCAGGTAAATTGTTTCTGCATAATCAAGTCGATGCTCTAAGGAGTTTCTGCTTTGCTGATCTTAGTTAATATTATATCTGATCATTGAATTCTCAGAGCATTTTCCTTTTTTACTTGTTTAATCTTGTTCCCTAACTCTGTGTTTACACATTTTTACCAAAATTATCCTTCACAGAAGTCCTAGGGGCTCTGGGCAAATGATCTGTTCTAAATCCGGTACAAAAAGTTAGTAGCAGCAAATTACTTTCTGTGGACAAAAGCCTAAAGGTCATTGAGAAGGAAACAGTAGATGCCTAGGCTCCGTAGACACCAGCCTAAAGGACACCTTTGTCCATGAACTGTGGAGACTGAGTCTTGGTGTCACCAAGTTTATTTCTGCATCCATGTTCTGAGATAGACCCTGCTTCACCGGCTTTGATGCCCCTTGATTTTTATGTTCTCTTAAAAATTTATTTTAACTTCAGAGTAACCCCTGAGTCCAAGGTTCACAACAAGGGAATGGAGATGTGTGGTGGGAAGGGCACCTTGGAGGGATGGCGGGGTGATAGGTGGGGTGGGAGGACATTTTGGAAAGATGGGGTAGTAGCTCTCTGCCAGTGAGCCCAAAGCAAGGAACTGAGAAGCTGGGTCGCCAGGCTTAGGTTTTCTGGAGGGATCAGGAAAAACTAACCCTAGAATACACCAGGGATAGCGTGAGAGGTTTCGAGGGAAGTTGTTCTAGCACCTCTTAGGTAAGTCGGTTAATCCACTGTGAGCCACAGATTAAGAAACATGACCTAGCGCAGGCTGTGGGGATGTGACAGTCGGAAAACTTCCCAGAAAGGGTTGACCTGTACCTTCCCTCCATGTGTCTGCCACTTGTTTCTGTCTCTCGCCGTCTCCCACTTCGGTCAGATCTGGAGCTCAGCCACATTCAACATTAGCCGTGTGTCTGCCGTGCAGGCATTGCGGGCAGCGGTTGGTAACTTCGTAATCTCTGTGGTCTGATGGGAGAAGACAGTTTAACAAGGCACGGCAGGCTCAATAGTCTATCAAGGGGCAAACGGGGGCGTGGGGAGACAGAGACAGAGACAGGTGGGGGAGGGGAGGCAGAATGTGGTCTTCAAGGGGCATATGTTTGTGTGAGGTAGTTTAGAATTACTCTAGGGAAGGGCAGTGATGCAGGCAGGACCCTGAACATGCAGGTCCGTGGGACGCCTGTATCACGGAGGTGTTTGCTTACTGGTTTTGCCGTATTGGGGTTAATCATGGGACTTTCCAAGCTGAGCTGTGTCCACACCCCCAGTTAGGAGCTTACACAATAAGAAACTCCAGTAGACTTTAGCAGCCTGCACAAAACAATAGGTTCGTGCTTTAGGAAAATCACTGCCTAGTATGTGCAAAACATGGTAAGAAAAAATAAACAGAACTTGGGGATTGGTGACTATAATCAGGATGAAGAGTATTTGGTAGCTGGAGTTTGGGAAGAGGCTTAAAATTAATATAAGAGGTGACTGGGGTGATTGATGGCTCAGGCAGTGAAGGGTTTGCCAAGCAAGCGTGAGGACCTGAGTTCAGATCTCCAGCGCTGTCCACTTGTCCCACTACTGGTTTCCATATGGAGATGGAGGGGTCCCCAGAACTCACAGGGGCTAGCCTGTTTTGACATGGTTTTGTTCCCCCCGCTGAGCAAACCAGTGAGGCTTGTTCGATTGAGATATCCTTCAACCAACAAGAGTGAAATGCAGCCAGGGAGGACTCCTGATGTCAACCTTGGGCCTTGACCCAAGCCCATCTAACTAAATTGGCAAGCTCTGGGCTCAGCGAGAGACCCCCATCTCACAGTAAGTGAGATGGCTCAGGAGGAAAGGGTGCTTGCCACCAAGCCCGAGTTTGATCTCTAGACCCATGACAGAAGGATAGAGCTGATCCCACGGGCTGTCCTCTGCCACACACGCACAGTGCACACACACACGCACACAGATTCAAATGTAATACGAATTTTAAATAAATGAAGTAACTTGACTTCCGTCTTCATTGCCTCGTTTGCTGACTTGGGGACCACGTCTCTTGCTATGACAAAAGACCTGAGGCTGAATTCTGTTTTCTGTAGCTCGTGGCTCTGGGGTTCACAAGCGTGGCACCCATCTTCGCCGAGGGCCTTCTGGCATCAGGAACACATGCAAGGAGGGATTGTATTATGTAGCAAGTCTGGAAGCCAGGGAGCAAGGAAGGGAAAGTCATGGCAGTTTTGTCTGGTTTTGTCCCTGTGTGGGGCACGTGAGCATGTTTCGGTGCGCCCGCTTGTGGGTGTTTGTGTGCCCGAATGTCAAGGCCCAAGGTTGACATCAGGAGTCCTCCCTGGCTGCGTTTCACTCTTGTTGGTTGAAGGATATCTCAGTCGAACAAGCCTCACTGGTTCACTCAGGGAGTCCCCTTGGGAAAAACAACAAAACCACGTCAAAACGGGAACGGTTTGCTTCTGTCAGCTGCTGTCTTAAATAAAATTACTGTGAGCAGCATCGCACACTCAGCTTTTTTTCTTACGAATTACTTTATTACAGTGGAGACGGGTCATGTTACAGCTCAGAACAGCACCTGCAGACCCTCAGGACAGTCTACATTCGTAGTTTACAATTTTTCAAAATCTGAACAATTTTAGATGTCTTTAAGGTTCTAAGTAATTGTTTTTATGTATATGGGCATTGGGCCTACACGCATGTCTTTGTATCACATGCATGCAGTACCTATACAGGCCAGAAGAGGGAGTCAGATCTCCTGGAACTGGAGTTACAGGTGGTTCTGAGCTGCCAGTTAGGTACTGAACTCAGGTCCTTTGGAAGAGCAACCAGTGCTCTTAACCACTGAGTTATCTCTCCAGCCTTGGGATCCAAACCTTTTTATGGCTTTTGACTTGTGTTCCCAACTCCTCCTTGGCCATGAATAGCAACTATGATTGTGGAGCATGCAGGGCTCCAAGGAGCCCCAAACAAACTTCAGATTGGGGAGACTAGAAATTCAAGCAGGACAGGGCTGCAATGGTAGATTAGAGGCAGAACGCTTACCTGGCATGCAGAAGGCCCTGGGTTCAATCCCAGGGCTGCCAAAAAAGAAAGACACCAGAAGGGGTTGGGGATTTAGCTCAGTGGTAGAGCGCTTGCCTAGCAAACGCAAGGCCCTGGGTTCGGTCCCCAGCTCCGAAAAAAAGAAAAAAAAAAAAAAAAAAAAAGAAAGAAAGACACCAGAAGCAAAACACAGCTAAACCCGAGAGAGAGAGAGAGAGAGAGAGAGAGAGAGAGAGAGAGAGAGCCCACTCTTATGTGCATTCTCTGGCAGCTGAAGGTGACTCCTGTTTCTGTGACTTAAGTTCTCAAGGAGTCCCCCTCTTTCTCTGGCTTTCCAGCCCCCTCTGCTTGCCCTTCACAAGCCTTTGGCTTCTGTCTAGGATGAGCCCCTCATCCCCCAGCCCTTCTTCCTTGTGTCTGGGTTTCAGTGGCAAGGTTTCTACCCTGCTCTCCTGTGCCGGAATCCTCACCTCAAGTGCATCTCCATTCTTATCCACACCCTGCCACCCCTAGCACCCTCTGTGTATCCATGCATTTGCCCCAGTCAGAAATCCAGATGTCACCTTGTTCTTCCCCACCCCCCACATCTGACAGACGAGGAATGTCAGGAACACCGGCTCACCAACTCTGAAGTCTCTCCACCCGATCCTGACACTTATCATGTGGATAGAGTTAACAGCCTCTCGTCCAGTTTCCCTAGTATGTTTTTATTTAAAAGCTAAAATTTTACTTGCTGGAGAGTGGAAGATGAGGGCATGCCACATGTCAGAGGAGGACAAAATAAAGGGCTTGACTCTCTCTTTCCATCATCTGAATCCCAAGGATTGAACTCAGGTCATCAGGCTTGGCAGCAAGCAGCTTCATCCACTGAGCCATCTTGCTGGCCCCTGCAGAACTTACTTGTTAAACCACTGTAGGATACTTTGTTTTGCCATGATCTCATCTTTACCAAAATCTATGAACATGTATGTGTGTGTGTGAGTATGTGTGTGTGTGTGTGTGTGTATGTGTGTGTGTGCAAACACACGTATACTTTTAGCCTTGTCCCTTTTTAGCTCCTGTCAATGATTAAGCTGTATACTACCACTCAGCCTCGTTAATGTCGAGTTATCCTTATTTCTCAGGTATAAGCCCCTTGCAGCCCACTGTAGCCCCCATCGAGATACCTACTGCTTTTGAGTGGCATTGAAAGTCTTTATGACCCGAATCTGCCCAATGCAATACTAGAAGTCCAGAGAGGAGAAAAATCATATAAACTGGTTATTGGACTGTACGTGAAAATACATGATAGGTCATCTACCTGACTGAGTGGGGAAAAAAAAGAGCCATTCCTATAAAATGCACTAGAACAACTCTACTGTCGTACAGGTCAAGCTTGGGGGCAGATCTCCTAGGGTAGGATTTTCTTCTTCACTATTCTGCCGTAAGAACATGTGTTTGATAGTTTTTCGTTGTTATATTTGTATCAAGTTCTGAATTAGGAGAAAGTAAACAGGAGAAAATGCCAGAGGAGTCAGTGAAGGCGGCCACTTTGCCAAGAGAGGGGCAGGAGTCACAGCAGATTCGAGGCCACGATCAGCCATTGGCGGTGGAGCCCAAGGAAGTTGGGAGGCTTGAAGAAGAGGCGAGCCTCCAGTCTCAGAGCTGTGGTGATAGTTCAGATGACTGCAGCACCAAGGTAGGTGCTGCAGACACACGCTCTGGGCCCCGCCCTTCTGACTAGCCCTGGAGATAAGCAGCGGTTTTGTTTTTTGTTTTTTCTTTACCTTCTTCCTTCTTAAAGTATGTTTCTTATACAATGTTTCAGTCAGAGCGGTAATAAAATTACAACCAACGTCTGAACCTGCTGATTCACTTTATTGTTGAAGGGTTGTTTGTTTGAATTATGGGGGTGGGGCAGCACAACTCTATGGAGTTGTTTCTTTCCTCCTGCCTACCTGGGGGTTTTGAGCATGGATGTCCCCGCTGAGCGGTAAGCCCAAAGCAAGCTCACATGTGCCTCAGGTGGGTGGGGGTGGAGGGATGGCAGGGTGCGTGCCACCCTTCCTATTCTAGGGACTTCAGTGAACCAAGTGTTCATTTTAGTTAAAAAAAAAAATGACAAGAGATCGTCTTAAATATGGCTCCTACTGCAGCTCTGCCTGTAGGAGAGTTAAAGGGAGTGGCCACCAGCCCCACTTCGGTTCTTAATCTTACAGGACTCTGCTGTTCAGAGTAAAGTTTTTCTGTAGACACCTTCCCAGAAATTATTTTGAGATTGTTAGAAGACCATTGTGTTTGCAAGTGAACCACCTTCAAAGGGCTGATAAAATGCAAGGTGCACTCCTGTTATTCTAGAATTTGAGAGGTAGAAGCAGGAGGATTGAGAGTCACCTTTTGTTACTTAATGACATTGAGGCCAGCCTGGGCTGTAAGTGACTGTCTCAAAAAAAAAAAAAAAGGTTGAGAAATAGGTCAAGAGTGAACTTTAGGGAAAGGAAAGCTGGAGAGTTAATTCAGAAGTTAAAAGTGAGAGTTGCTTTTTTTTTTTTTTTTTTCTTTTTTTCAGAGCTGGGGACCAAACCCAGGGCCTTGCGCTTGCTAGGCAAGCGCTCTACCACTGAGCTAAATCCCCAACCCCGTGAGCATTGCACTTACAGAGAACCTGGACTCCATTCTCAGGACCCACAACTGCTTGTAGCTCAAAGGGGTTTTAATATCTCTGGCCTCTGAGAATAGCCAAGTCACATGCTCACACACACACACAGAGAGAGAGAGAGAGAGTCAGAGTCAGAATTTGTTTGGCTCAGAAGCCCAAAGAAGAGTGACTTCAAATGACCAACAAGAGCTCACACTTAGACCCCGCCCCTCCCCTCCTTAGACACTGGGCAACGGGTATGGGAAGATGTGGAAAGGGAAACCTAACGATTTGCAAAGTCATCATTGTCGTTTGGGGTTTGGTTGGTGGTGATTTGTTTGGTTTTGAGAGGCAGGGTATTGCTTTGCAACCAGACTGGACTGAAAATTCAGAATGTAGCCCAGGCTGGCCCTACTCCTGAGTGATGGGGTCACAGGTCCGTGCCACCATGCTCAGCTAAGGGGATGACATTTTACCTACATGTAACTTTATGTCTGGAAAGTAATTTCTGACTAATTTGTTAGTCTGATTTATCTTCCCCCTTTGTTTGAAGTTCTTGTTAGTCAATGCCTAGAGCCAAAGCACAAACTGGGAAGATGAGGAGAGAGGGTGGGAGAAGGGTTGGAGGGCAGGGAATAGGGGTGGGTTGATCAAAGCACATTATGCAAATGTATGAAATTCTCAAACAACAAAACCAAGAACACCCCCACAGTAATGACAAAAAGCAAGTTTGACTACAAAATATGCAAAAATCCTAAGGAAATTTCCAGTGTTGTCCCTTTGTGGAAGGGCAGATAGTTCTACAGCCGCACAGCCTCTTGGGGCCTCAGGAAATTTTAGTCTAGTTTAGTACGTCTTTCTTCCCCTAATGACTCTGAGTTATTGAAAAGAGTTTAGTTCGTATTTATTCAACCAAGGTACCTGGGTGCAGTGAGTAAGGTCGATGGGGCTCATGCGTGCGATGGCTCCTGGTCCAGCAGATCTCCCCTCCACCCGTTGATTCCAACTTCACTCAAAGCTCAAAGTATAGCAGTGTGGGGTGACAGCACAGAGTGTTGACAAGCGCCCCAGGTTGAAAAGGTCTGTATCAGCATGTGTGAGCGCAGAGCCCAAGCAAACCGTAGGGACCACCACAAGCCGTCATCGTCTGCCCGCATGCATTTGTCGTCCCAGAATTCTGTGACAATGCGTGCACGCGTTAGGGAAGCTCAGTGTCTGGATATGATCTAGAGAGCTGTGGCACCTCCATAAGCAAGATCAGGACCTAAGCCCACCTTTCTGCAGCTTTAAAACTAACCCCAGCTCCCACGCCACCCCTCCGTCCAGGAAGTTGGTGGCGTCAGATAGTGGGATGGATGTGCTGATATCCCTGTTGCCAGCCGGGCCAGGCTGCAAACTCACTTCTGACCTGAGAGCTCCCTCCTCGTTTTCCAAGGCTGTTCTCTCATGTCTCACCCAGAGATATGTGGCGTATACATACACATGCACACACACGTGCACACACATACACACACACCAAACATTCTAGGTCAAAGTATGGTAGAGTTTATAACTTAAAGTTGTGCGTTTAAACTTAGGTTGTAAAAATTTATTGCATGGGAAACCCAAGGCTGGCTATAGTGTTCTCTTAAAGGCAGGGTAAACAGTGGGCTGTCTCTCTTCATTTTCCTGTCACTATCCATTGATACACACGTTTTTATTAGGTAAACACCCATTTATGAAATATTCTTCATGCATATGTGTGCGATGTCTGGATCCTTGTTTGCTTACTGGAGTACAGACACACATGTACACATGTATGCGTGGAGGCCCAATGTTGATGTTGGGAATCATCCCTGATCAGTCTTCCATCTTATCTTTGAGACAGGGTCTTTCAATCAAACCCAGAAGTGGCTGATAGGGTTCGTCTGACTAATCAGTTTGTTCAAAGGATCGTCTGCCTCTGCCTTCCAAGGCAAGAATTACAGGCAGGCTGCCACTTCCACCCGCCCAACCAGCATTTTACATGGGTTTGTGGGACCTGACCTCTGGTTATCTAGCAAGTGCTTTAACCACTGAGCTATCTCCCTTGCCCACCCCACCACCCGACTCTCCCACCCTGATACTGCCCCATTTACAATTGCTTGTTTGTTTGTTTGTTTGTTTTGAGACAGGGTTGCTCTGTGTAGCCCTGTCTGTCCTCTGGAACTCACTCTGTAGACCAGGCTGTCCTTGAACTCAGAGATCTGCTTGCTTCTGCATCCTAAGTACTGGTGTAATACCCCATTTTTATTGGTTTTTGTTGGTGGTGGTGGTTTGGTTTGGTTTGGTTTGGTTTGTATTTTTTGTTGTTTGGGGTTTTTTGGGAGGGGGGTTGTTTTTTGGTCTTTTGAGACAGGGTTTCTCTGTGTAGCCCTGTCTGTCCTGGACTTGCTTTGTAGACCAGGCCAGCCTCGAACTTCCTGAGGGCTGGGGCTAAAAGCATGCCCCACCACGCCCAGATCTATTTATAAATGTTGGTCTCTTGGTCTTATGAGCATGAGAAGGCTTTGTTCTCGTGTTTCTTCTGAGACTATTTCTAGGCAAGCGCTTTTTCATTTTTTTTTTCTTTTTTTTCGGAGCTGGGGACCGAACCCAGGGCCTTGCGGTTGCTAGGCAAGCGCTCTACCACTGAGCCAAATCCCCAACCCCCTGAGACTATTTCTATACTTTTAGCTTTATAATTAAATCTTGGATCCATTATCAAACACTGTGTATGTCACAAGAAAGAGTCCACCTCCATCTTGTACGCAAATATCCAGTGTACCACTGAGATGTGCTGAAAGGAAGCCCCTCTTTCTCAGCCACGGAAGGTTGATTATATCTGTTGGAACGTCGTTTCCCACATCAGCTGTAACACAATCTTTCTTCAATGTGTATGTGTATTTGCATGTATGATTGTGTGTCAGTCACACAGTGCCTGAAGAGGCCTGAAGAGGGTGTCGAACCTCCAGGGATTGGAGTTACAGACCATTGTGAACCACCATGTAGGGCTGGGAATTGAACCTGGGTCCTTCTAACCTTTGAGCCGTCTCGATTTCATGGCAAGGAAATGAGGAATTGAGTACAGTTTGGACAGTTTCTGTCAGGGTCTGTGCACTGATGACTATTCCTCTCTCTCTCCTCTCTCTCCTCTCTCTCCTCTCTCTCCTCTCTCTCTCTCTCTCTCTCTCTCTCTCTCTCTCTCTCTCTCTCTCTCGTGTGCGTGTGTTCTTCAGCCCTGATGCCAGACAGTAGTATCTAGTATGGTGCTATATTCCCGTAATCTTCTTAAATGGACAATTTTTAACAACAGACAAGCCAGATGCCAGACCTTTCAAAATGCTTATAAGTAGGGAAAGTATCGTGGGAGCCTCTCACATGGGCAAGACTGAGCATTGTGTCCGTCAGAAGTATTTTGTGATGTCAGCCATGGGTGCTCATGGTCTGATTAACACTAGCTCAGGTGAGATTCCCTTTTACTATTCTTGAACCAAGTTGGATGAAATATTAAGTTTATAGACTTAGAACTTAATGTTTTCCTAACGTTTTGGGTATATCATAGTGCTGTGGGTACTGCACTAAACCACCCATGCTCACTAAGCGATATGATGGCATAGGAATATAATCTGTGCATCTTACAGGTTGAGAAACAGAGGCTTTAGTTAGGAATAAGGTAGATGGTATTTGCCCACATTGAGGAAGCAGTGAAACCCAGGTCTACAGCCTATAGAGTAATGGTTCTCAAACTGTGGGTCGTGACCCATCTGGGAGTCAAGCAACCTTTTCACAGGGGTCACCTAAGACCATCAGAAAACGCAGATATTTACATTATGAGTCATAACAGTAGCATAATTACAGTTAGGAGTTAGCAACGAAAATAATTGTGTAGCTGGGGTCGCACACACAAGGAAGAATATTAAAGGGTCACAGCCTTTGGAAGGTTGAGAACCACGGCCAACCTAGAGCTTCATCCTCTGCTGCTTCCTTGATTGCTTCCCTCCGCTACCAGCCCCCAGAAAGCTAACAGCTCTCACTGATTGTCCCAAGGAAGACTAGGGAACTGGCTCTGAGCCCTCGTTCGTTTATATCCAATTGTTATTTTATTAATTTTCTTTAGCTGGGATAGTGAAATGGCTCAGTAATTCCTGAAAGTTGTCTTTTTTTTTTTTTTTTTTTTTTTTTTTTTTTTGGTTCTTTTTTTTTTTTTTTTTTCGGAGCTGGGGACTGAACCCAGGGCCTTGTGCTTCCTAGGCAAGCGCTCTACCACTGAGCTAAATCCCCAACCCCTTTTTTTTTTTTTTCTTTTAAAGACTTATGTATGTGAGTACACTGTCGCTGTCTTCAGCCACACCAGAAGAAGGGATCAGATTCCACTACAGATGGTTGTGAGCCACCATGTGGTTGCTGGGAATTGAACTTGGGTCCTCTGGAAGAGCAGCCAGTGCTCTTAACTGCTGAGCCATCTCTCCAGCCCCAAGAGTTGTCTTCTAGTTGTTACACACGCATGCACGCACGCACACACGCACCCACACACACACACACACGCACACACACACACACAAACGTAATAAAAATTTAAAACCTCTGGAGAGGTGGCTCGGCTATTAAGAGCACTGTCTGCTCTTCCAGAGGGCCCAGGTTTAATTCCCAGCAACCAGAACAATCAGTTCCAGAGGACCTGACGCTCTCCTGGCCTCCTCAGGCGCCAGGCAAACAAGGGGTGCACAGTCATACATGCAGGCAAATACTCATAAGCATTAAATAAAACAAGCTTAAACTGTTTTTAGAAAACTAGAAAATAGTGTGGGTTCCTGGTTGTTTTCGTTCCTAAGTGGTTTTGTAGTTCTGAGACTCAAAGGGAGTGTTTTAACTCTAAAAAAAAATGCTCTATTTTGTTTGCCTTTCATTGATATTAGAAATTGAAAGATTAGTTATCCGCGCACAGCTGCTTTTGTTCCCATAACCCGATGGCCTGTGCAGTCCAGTGTGGAAGCTTTTGAATTACAGGAGCACCGCCGAGCACCCATGGATGTAGAAGCATCGTTTGTTGTAGGTGAAGGAACTGTCTCCGGAAGCCCTCAGGTCCCTACGGGCGGTGTGAACCTACAGACCGCCTGTGGTGCTCTCTCAAGCGCATTTCTCTCTTAAAATGTTTGCCTCAGTATCTAACATCTGGAGAGAAAGCAAGCTACCAGCATCAAGGGGAACTGCGGGAAATGCGGCAGAACCTGCACCGCCTGCAGATCCTGTGCAACTCGGCTGAGAAGGAGCTGCGGTACGAGCGGGGCCGGAGCCTAGACTTGAAACAACACAACAGTTTGCTCCAGGAGGAGAACCTCAAGGTAACTCTCTCACGCAGGCACAGCCTTTCCTGCAGGCCCTCAGTCTTGGGTGGGGGGTGAGGAGGCGGGGCTAAATCACGGTTCCCCTCTCTCTGCTGCCAACAGGGTGCAGATGCTATCGGTTGGTCGGTTGGTCGGTCGGTCGTAAACACAGAAAGGGTATAGCGGTCGGTTGAAATCCTTATCTCGAATGTTTTTTTTTCTTTTTATAGGTAAACACTTTTTAAAAGATTTATTTATTTTACGTATATGAGTACACGGTAGCTGTCTTCAAACACACAAGAAGAGGGCATCGGATCCCCATGACAGGTGGTGGTGAGCCACCATGCGGTGGCTGAGAAGTGAACTCAGGGCCTGTGGAGTCAGAGCTGGGCTTTAGAGCAGTCAGTGCTCCAAACCACGGAGCCATCCCTTCAGCCCCTTATCTCAGATTTTTAACATTTGATCTTAGTGACTGGTCTCCCTACATTAGTTGCATATAGCCAGATGTATTTCTCCCCGGTAAATGTATTCATAAAGGGAGGGGTGGCATAGATTCGCAGTTGTTTTTCGAAACACATGAACATTCAGAACAAGCCACCATATAAATAATGTACTCTTCCAGATACAATTCAGTTCTAAAATTACACATTACAGACTTGGTTTCTAATACATATTAGAAACCCTATATAAGGTTCTAAAGTTCAATATTCAGGGACTGGATGGGGCTCAGTTGGTAGAATGCTTGTCTAGAATGTGGGAGGCCTTGGGTTAATCCCCAGCACCACCAAACTGGGAGTGGCAGAAACCTGGAGTGTCAAACGGAAGGCCTCTTAGATCAGTTTGTTTGTTTTGAGACGGTATCCCATAGACCAGGCTGGCCTTGAAATCACCATGAAGGCAACGCTGATCTTGTTCCTGTGAATAAGATCCCCATGAAAACTCCTCATCTTATTCCTGTCACATGCTGAGATCACAGACACACGTCACCATGTCCAACTTCACCTGACCACTCAAGCAATCTCATGTCTGCCTTTTGATACAATGACCAGAATGGCCCCTTATGAATATGTATTCAATAGGCAGTCTTTCAGAAATGGGAAAACGACCACGTCATAAAGAGAGAAGATGCCGTTTACTGTTTGCAGCCTCTCTCTTGGAGCCAGGCGTGCAGTGGTATCAAGTACAGTAGCCACCTTTTATGTACAGTTTGACCTCATAAACCTCAGAGCTGCTAGGGCCACCAGGGTCACAAAGCTAATTTCAGAATCTGAACTGAAACGTGAGTAGATTTGACTTTGCACATCGAGCTTTTCCTCAGCCTGGAGTCATTTTGGGAACCTTAGATTTGCAAACACATGGACCGAGTTTGTGTGTGTGTGTGTGTGTGTGTGTGTGTGTGCATGGGTGCGCGTGTACATGTATGAGGTACGTGTGTACGTGAGCGCAGGTGCTCACAGAGGCCAGAGCCCTTGGATAGCCTGCAGTAGGAGTTACAGGCAGTTGTGAGCCACTGACATGGGGGCTGGGAATGTGCCACCAAGGCAGTCCATGCTCTTACCCACTGTGGGACTGATTTCCTAAAATCCACTCAGAAGATCAAACTCTGGGTCCCTACTGTTAGGCATGCTACAGTAATTAGCATCCCAGAATACTAATTTTATTACCTTTGAACCAATCTGTTGTGGACTATACTACAAAGAATGTGTGTAAAATAATGACATGCAGTTTAACCCGTTAGAAAGTGGATGTCCGCGGACACCACCTAGCACAATACAGAACCAAGCCAGCATACTGGCAGCTCTGAGAACTCTTTCTCTACTGCTCTCCAAGTCTCTTCCTCACAGTGTGCCACCAGGACACTGTACTGGTTCCTTTTTGGGCTGCAGAAGCCACCATAGAGACAGAGGCTTAACAGCTTTTACATCCGTGCAATCTGACTTGAGCAACGTCCCCGTCCCCGTGCCTGTGGGATCACTGACTCTCACAGCCTTTAGAGCTCCTGGCCTGGGGAGTCAATGGACAGAGTGCTAGGAAAGGAGAGTGCCGCCCTCATTAGCAAGAGGCTTGGGTCTCGTGACCCTGAACCAACCCAGTGCACCAAATACCCCACTCTTTGCTTTCTTCGTTTCCTCGAGTCCAGTGCCCTGCTCACCCCTTGGACTTGCTGAGTTTTCTTGTGGTAAGGCTGTACTTGAAAATGTCCAACTCAGAGGTGACGCACTCTAGGTAGTATAAGCTGTAAGGCTTGCTGGTTTGTCTCTTTACCTTTTGGAGACCACCATCATGTACACCACTGTGTGTGTGTGTGCTACTGTACATAAGTGGGACTCTAAGAAGAGAGCAGCGTGGGGTTGTTCAACTCTAGGGACGGCACCTGGCTTACCCACACACTCGTCTGATTCTGTCTGTGCAGAGGATAGCTTTTGGAGTCGTTCTCTCCTCTCACCATGTAGCATCCAGAGCATTGAATTCAGGTCATCAGGCTCGGTGGCAAGCCCCATTGCTGACTGAGCCAACTTGCTAGCATCCGTATTAATTTATATATATGTGTGTGTGTGTGTGCGAGCGCGTGCACGAACCCAATGCCTTGAGAATGCTTTCTACCATTTAATTGCATCCCCGGCCCCGATTTTATGATTTTTTTTTTTTACCTATCCCCCAACTATAGATCAAAATTGAACTCAAGCAGGCCCAGGAGAAGTTGCTGGACAACGCCAGGATGCACTCCTCCCTCATGGCAGAGTGGAAGCTCTGTCAGCAGAAAGTCAAGGAGCTGGAGTTAGAAGGACTTAGGCAGACGCAGAGCATTAAGTCCCAGCAGGGCCTCCAGGAAAAGCTGGCTCGGGAGAAATCGAAAACAGCGGAAGCACAGGAAAAGGTAACCGTCCTCATGCTCAGGAAGCGGCACGCACAGTCGGAGCCCTGCCTTAAGAGACAGGTGTCCGGCTCATCTTTTCTCTTTGCCCTCCCCGCGTCTTCATCTCGTTAATAATTTTATGTCATATGCCCCGACCATTCTAATAAACCTTGTACATTTTTGAAAACTGCATGAATTAGAAATGTAAGCTTCCGGGGCAGGGGAAATGGCTGGATCAGTGAAGTGCTTGTCACACAAGCATGAGGATCTAGTTCAGATCCCCAGAACACACAGGGCAGGCCGGCAACCCCAGCTTTGGAGAAACAGAAACAGAAGGGTCTCTGGAACTGACTGGCCAAGCAGCCTATCCGAGGGAGTGAGCTCCAGGCCAGCAAGAGACCCGGTCTCAAAAAATAAGGTGGAGAGAGTCAAAGGACACCCCTTATCTTGTATACACATGTGCACATACACATATTCACCTCTCTATATGCAAATGTATATTTAATTAAAACTATAATATGAACTTAAATCTGATTGAAGTCATAGGACATGTATACTTTTTAATTTTAAAGAACTTATTTTTCTCTCATTTGAATTGACTGTTTATATGACTTATTTTGTAATCTTTAAAAAATAGACTCATTTATTTTAGTGTGTGTGTGTGTGTGTGTGTGTGTGTGTGTGTGTTGCCTACATATATGTATGTATGTGCACCATATGTATGCCTGGTGCCTGAGAAGGTCAGTAGAGGGCATTGGGTCCTCTGGAGCTGGGGTTACAGATGGTTGAGAGCTGCCATGTGGGTGTAGGGAACTTACCAGGTTGTTTGCAAGAGTAGCCAAGTGCTCTTAACCACTGAGCCATCCCTCCAACCCTAGTTTGTAATTTTTAGAGGGGATGGGTGAGGCAGAGTTTCTCTGTGTAGCCCTGGCTGTCCTGGAACTCACTCTGTAGGCCAGGCTGACCTCGAACTCAGAGATCTACCTGCCTCTGCCTCCCGAGTGCTGGGATTAAAGGTGTGCACCACCAACGCTTTTCAAGAGAGATTTTTGCTGTGAAATTGGCTATTTTCAAATATTGCCCTTGTGTTTTGGATTGCTTATAACAAGGTATCAATAGTATACAACACTTATGTGTGTTAGTGAGTGTGTGTGTGTGTGTGTGTGTGTGTGTGTGTGTGTGTGTGTGTGCGTACATGTCTCCCTCTATGGCTGACTGTCTTACTGTCTTGAAAGTACTCCTGAATAGCATATGCATGTCAGGAAATGAGGGTGCACTCATTCAGAGGGACATCATTCTGCACAGCATACAAGTAGAGACACGTACTGTGCAGTGTCACAGGATACAGAAGAGCATCCGTAACCTCGACAGTGAATGACGGGTGTGACCAAGACACCAGCAGCTCATTGCTGACACTTGCAGAAGCCAGTGAACAAAAGAGAGAAACCAAGTCTTAAAATTACACTTTACGCCAGGTGTGATGGCGCGCACCTTCAATCCCAGGACTTGGAAGGCAGAGGCAGGTGGACCTCTCTGAATCTGAGGCCAGCCTGGTCTACAGAGTGAGTTCCTGGCCAGCTACACAACGAGACCAAAAAACACAAACAACAAACAACAACAACAACAACAAAAACCCTTTTCTTTATTTAGAGAGCTGGCAGTCCAGGAAGACAGTGGATTAATGCCTGAAAATACCCATCTTCTGTCTCACCTCTAGCCAGCAGGTTATGTAGGGAATAGGAGAGGCAGAACAGGGGCAGGCAGGCAGGCACTTGCTAGTGCAGGCTAGCCCATCTGCCTGGGTTCTGTGCCCCTCATCATCCTTGCTTCATCCTCATTCTCTGAGGGTTTTGGTTCAGGTACTTGAACCGCCGAGTCAGGCCGGTTTCCGCTAGTATCAACCTCGTCCCCTCCAGAGCACCAGGACTGGTGGTGGGGATGGCTACCTGAGAACACGCAGGCCATTAACAGCATGTTTGTGCTAAGCTGCCAACAGCGTGCACATACAGATTGCTTTTCACAGTCTGAAGCGTGAGAATGACTTACACAAAATCTGAAAGTGTGGCTAACAGCAGCTCCCCGCCCCCACCCCGACTCCTACCACAGGTACTTGCTAGAGTTCAGTTAAATGTAGTGTTTGTTGTTGGGAAAGGGTCACACCCTTCATAATGTTTTACCTTTTCAACCAAGATTTTGGACCTGCAGCAGAAACTAGACCACGCTCGACAAGTCTGCCTTTCAGATGTTTGCATTTTGCGGAGGAAGCAGCTAGAGGAAGAGATCAAGGAAGCAAAGAACACAGAGGCCAGGCTTCAGCAGCAGTGCCAGGAGGAGCAGCAGAGGAGGTAAGGACCACCCGGGCGTGGGGCTCCTCGGGCACAGATTCACCCAGAACACTGGCGACTGGCTTTAACCGGGATCCCCCTTGAGGTCTCACGTGCCCCTTGCCTGGCTTTCTGGTGTGATCTGGGCAGATTCAGGCTTCATTGAAGTTGCTACTTTTTATTGGCTAATGTTCTTCCAGATAGTTCTGGGTCATTTATAGGCATCTTTAGCATCAAGAAACTGCTAGCAGATAAGAACTATCGAGTTTTCCTCTTAAAATAACTGTTATGGCTGTGACTTAAAGCATTCTTTTGGATGCTCTGGTGATGGATGCTTCTCATTTGTATAATATTCAGAATGAGTCATATATAAATATTGAGAAAGATATATTATCCACCAAAAACACACGGAGATGTTTACATACCCTTTGTAGCTCAGAATCTTACTTCTAGCTATAACTAGAGGTTCTGTGCTAGGACCTGTCACACATCACTGAGTGAATGTTCGTTGAATAAATGTCTCAGTGAGTGACTGGCTGGATATTCTTTCTAAGATTTATTCATTTATTATATATAAGTACACTGTAGCTGTCTTCAGACACCAGAAGAGGGCATCGGATCCCATTACAGATGGTTGTGAGCCACCCTGTGGTTGCTGGGATTTGAACTCAGGACCTCTGGAAGAGCAGTCAGTGCTCTTAACCACTGAGCCACCTCTCCAGCTCTGGCTGGATATTTGTATGCAGGAAGACTGCATAAACTCAAAGGCACACCATGCAGAAACGCTTGCCTCATCTGCCATGTCTCGAGAGATGGTGGGCTAGCCTGTCACAATGTAGTTAGATCCTAGCTAGCTGCAAGGCCTGCTCACAAGGAAGCAGTAGGACGCCCCGAAGGCAAGCATGAGAACACTGAGCTGACAAAGACACTGCCACATGATCCAGGCCTGCAGGTCAAGGGGCAGATAACATCAGCCACACATTCAGGAGGTGCCAGCAAGCCTGCCACACGGCCAGCTAAGTGACCTGAGCAAATCCCGTGTTTAAAATGATATGGTGAGGCTGGGGTGAGCTGGAGAGAGAGCTCGGCGGTTGAGCGCACTCTTATGGAGGAGTGGGATTTGGTCCCCAGCATGTACCAACACGGCCATCTTTCCAGGCCCTCAGTCTTCCTTTCTGAGTCTTGCTGAATCGCCCAGGCAATTCAAACTTGTAGGGTCAAGGGATGTTCCTGTGTCAGCCTCCCCAGAGGGTGTGGGACTACACGTAAGCACACCATTCTGCAGACTTGAGTTTCTACAGTGGACATAGCAGTGCAGCGTCCACATTATCTGTTTTTCCATGTATGAGTTTCCATCATGTTCATCTTTCAATAATGCAGTCCACTCATCATAAAACCTACTACATCTGTGGGCATACAGTTGTTTAAGATGCAATAATGATATCATAATACCCTCTACTGTCCTTTTAATATCCGTGGGATCGATAGAGAAACCCCTGTTTTATTTCTGGTATTAGTAATTTCTATATCCTATACATCTTGGTTTGCTGGCCCAAATAGAAATTAGTCAACTGTATTGGTCTTTTCAAAGAACTACCTTTTGGGTTTATTTCACTTTCTCTGTTTTTTTTTTTTTCCTGATTCCATTTATCTATCTTCCTTCCCCTACCCCCTTTCCAACAGAATCTCATGCATCCTAGGCTGGCCTTTATATAGCTGAGGCTGGCCTTGAACTCCTGATCTTTATGCTGCCACCTTCCAAGTTCTGGTTTGAGACAACAGAGTCTTACTTCATAGTCCAGGCTATCTTAGAACACACTCGATAGCCCAGGCTTACCTCAAACTCAGCAATTCTCCTGCCTCTGCTTCCGGAGTGCTAGAATCTCAGGCATGCTCCATCACAGCTGACTGGGGTTCTTGGTTTTATTATTCAGTTTTTTGTTTGTCTTTGATATATAATGTTAATTTTTCTCTGGCTTCTTATGATGGAAGCTCTGAGTATTGATTTTAGTCTCTCCCTCCTTTATAACACACACATCTCCTGGCACCAGTTTCTCTGCTTCTGCTTTGCCCCACAAAGTCTGTAATTTCTTTCATTTCATTCAAAATGTTCTCAACCTGGTAGCCTACGACATTGGCAAAACACAGTTGGGCATCTGTGGGGTTTCTGGACAAGATGGGCCTGTGGGTCAGTGTGCTGAGTGGGAGAGACCCACTCTGGGTGAGCGCTGGGGCCCAGATGGAATGTCAGAGGTAAGAGGAGGAGACCGAGCTCTCCCTCGATGCTGCTCTAAGGGCTTCAGATTTGGGTTCCTCAGCCTCTGAACGTGGAGCTGTACCAGCAGCTATTCCACGGTGTTATCCATTGGCCTGGAACTGGGGCTGCACTGCCAGCTTCCTTGGGTTTGAGCAGCTGTTTTGTTTTTTTTTTGGAGCTGGGGACCGAACCCAGGGCCTTGTGCTTGCTAGGCAAGCGCTCTACCACTGAGCTAAATCCCCAACCCTGGTCTGAGCAGCTGTGAAGCAGGTGGCTGTCATGGGGCTCTACAGCCGCTGGCCCTGTGAGTTCATAGTGCGCGTGCGCGCGCGCACACACACACACACACACACACACACACACACACACACACACACGTAATTGACTCCAGTCCTCTGGAAACCTCTGACTAGATACACAGAAATACTTTGTGTTGATTGGTTAATTGATTGTCTGAAGCAAAATTTTGCCATGTTGCCCCAGCTTTGCCTTGAACTCTTGAATGCAAGTGAATCCCCTGCCTCAGCCTCCTGAGTAGCTGGGACTACAAATGAGCATCACTGTGCTGAGTTTAATCTGCTGTAGGTTTTGATTCTGCTGTAAGTAATACCATAGTAAGGGCTAAGGAAGTAATTCTCTGGTAGAGTGCTTACCATTCTTGACAAGGCTGAGTCAACGCTAGCACTGCCAAACTGTGTGTGTGTGTGTGTGTGTGTGTGTGTGTGTGTGTGTGTGTGTGTTTTAAAGGGACCTTGAACAGCTGGGCGGTAGCTTGCTCAATGGGCTAAAGACTCACCATGCAGGCATGACTACTTGGGTTGAGTCCCCTGAACCCACTTAAAAGTGAAAGGAGAGAATTGACTCCACAAAGTCATCCTCTGACCCTCATTTACACACACACGTACCATGGCTTATGTGCACCACACACTTGTACACACACTCATAATAAAAAAAATTAAGGAAATTTGAGGATCCGTGCGTTACCCCAGCAGGTAAAGATCCTTGCTACCAAACCTATCAATCTGAGTTCAGTGCCAGAAACCCCCATGGTAGGAGAGAATCAACCCTGCACACTGTCTCCTGACCTCCATGGAAATCTGCACATGCACACACACACAGATGGATGGAGTTTCAACCCCGGCAGGGGGGTGTGAATACTGCCATAGTGAATTCCCTTGTCCTGAGACACTTTAACTGTAGTGATCTGTGGCAAGGAGGTCAGAAGGCTGTGGAGGCACCTAGCAGGACTGGCTGTGGAACTGAGGGCTTGGGGCAGCCTTCCTCAGTAACAGCAATATGTAAGCGCTTGGATCGAGGGTGGGGGGGGGAGGAGCTGAGAGGTGACCACTGGGCAAAGGAAGAAGGAAAGGGAAAGTCGGGTGGGGAGTGTGGGGTGAGGAGGTGAGGAGTAACCCCTGGGGAAGGTCTGACTGAGGAAGGGAAGAAGTTCCCTAGCGAAAATGAAGAAAATGCTTGGGGTTGGAGAGTGCTGAGAAAATGAAGAAAATGCTTGAGGTTGGAGAGTGCTGAGAAAATGGGTCCAGAAAGCACGATGGCCTGGTTCACACAAAGGTGGCTACCATATGAGCCATGGGGAGCCACTTAGGGATTGTTTTTTCTGAGACAGGATTTTTCTGTGTAGCCCTGGCTGGAACGCTGCTCTGTAGATCAAGGTGGCTTCCAACTTACAGAGAGCCACCCGCCCTCTGCCTCCTGAGTGCTGGGATTAAAGGTACTGCCATCACCACCTGGCCAGCCACCACTGAAGGGTTTTACTAAAGGGACTGTGGGGTTTGGAGTGTAGCTCAGTGGTAGAACAGAGTTGCCTGGCAGGCACGAGACCCTGGGTTCAACTGTCAACACCAAAAACAGTGGAGGAAGCTCCAGGATTCTGTTGTGACTCAGGATGAAAACGGCCTGCTGTGTAGATGACGCTGCTGAAGAGACTCAGGCTACAGGGAAAGGAGGATCTCACTGGACCTTGTCAGCCCCAAGACCTGCTAGTGTTTCCTTGCTGAAACCATGTGTTTCGTGAAGCATCTCCTTTTTAGCAGCCTCTAGCAAGTCCCGAGGTGCCTTTTCTATTCAGACTTCCCAGTTGTCGGTTTCCATTTGAACTCCCAGGCTGCACTGTGGATAATCCGAGGTCTTCTCAGTCCTACAGCTCACTATCCCCTCAGTTCCGGGGCTTAGCTCTTACCCAGTCCCTTGAACCAAAACTAAGAATGGAGCTGTCACGGGATCTCACTCTGGGCTGCCCTCAGCTCCCCAGTCCTGGTGAAATGTCTGCCAGAGAATTCAGACGAGACCGGCAGAGCATAGTGTAGAAAATCGGCAGCTTTCAGAGAAAGAGAAGACAGCACAGGCAAGGGACCTTGCACATCCCCCTTTTAGGCAGCCTTTGTCCCGTGTCCAAAGTCTCCAGGAGACTGACAGGCCCGTCTCACTGACCTTCCCAGGAGAACACGATGGTTTGCCCTTGCTCTTACAGAAATGCCTCCTGCTGCTCAGTAATCATGTAAGGTTTAGGGCTCCTGAGCTCAGTCCAGATAGTTAGTATACGGATGTTCAAAGTGGTCCCGGATGCCATCTTCTCACAGAGCCAGGGATAGGACTCAGGCCCATTCCCCTGTCCAGTAGTACTGTTCCTATGCTTGTGTTTCTAAGCTATTGATTATGAAGAAAAGGTCCAGCCCAACTGTCTTCTAAGGTTGCTAATTTCTAACTGGCTACTTAACAGAACCATAAAGAAGACAGAGATGACTTCTCAGATATGCACATAGTGATTTAGATAAAGCAGAAACGACAGTGAGGAAGTTGGTGTAGGGTTAGGTGTGATTGGAAGAATTAAGCCCCAACAATCTTTAGTGTGCCTGCGCTTACATCCAAAGAAGCTAAGAGCGAGAGGCACAGAGCCCCGGGACCCAGCAGAGCCCCGGACCCAGCAGAGCACCAGGAGCGGGCAGAACCCCGGGAGCCAGAGCCAGGAGCCCTCAGAGCCCTCAGAGCCCTGAGTCAGTGTCTCAGTAACCGAGCGGTTGCCTAGAATGCATACATTGGAGAGCACAAAGCTGTCTGGACAGCTTTAGGATCTTAGAGACCTGGCACACAGGTGAGAATTTTGCCCATCGGTGTTATTTCACCCTTCCCGTCGCCATATCCCTCAAGATGTCCGGGATGAAGAGAGTCTCGGTTTGAAATCCTCAGAAAGTCTTCCCAGGAACCGTAGTTTGATGAGTCTGTCTGAAGAAGCGGGTACTGACGGCACTCACTGGGCAGTGTGGATTTCCCCATCGATGATGCAGCGGCGGCAGAGGAAGCAGCTGCAGCGCATCAGCCCCTGAGTCGGCTGTAGCAGGGCTGCCATGCGAACACCGGTGTCAGCAATGCTTGGAGCTCGAAGATTGTGTGGGCCAAGTTGTAAAGCACCGGGGAAGAAGGCGCGTAGACTCGGAGTAGAGCCCCACCTCAGCCTTGCCCTAGCTGCTCTTGTTGCCACACCTTCCTCATCTCTGCCATAAGGAAATGTATTTCTTCCTCATGGTTTTGTTTTGGTGGCAAGAGAGAGAATTAAAGAAAAGTTCCTATTATGTAGAAGGTTCCCTGCACGGGTCCCCTTGTCCTGCAGACCTATAACTGTACCTCCCTCTGCTGAAACGACAAGCTTCCTCGTGCTGGCCCAGAAGTTTTGGGTCTAGGAGTCACTTGCAGACTGTGGCAGTCCACAGAGTGACCCGCTGTGCATTGCTTGCCCTCAGGATTCTTCTAGACCAGGATGTAAATGAGCTCCAGAGACAAGTGAGAACCTTGCAGGATAAGGAGAGCCAACAGGAAGCAGCCAATTCCCAGCAACAAGAGGCTCTACGCAAACAACTGGAGATCGAGAGAAGGAAGTGTGAAGAGGTAAGAAAGTAGCAGAAGAGTGTCCCCAGTTCCGTGTTTTCACGGACTGGAATGAGTCTCCATCTTTACTTTTAATTCAGCTAATTATGAATAGAATAAAGAGCACACTTTAACCTACCGAATTTAGCTGGGAAAACAAAGATATAGAAATAGGGAGACTGTGGACATAGATATAGATGTGTCTCCAAATGGAGGGAAGGAAACAGGACTTCCCTGTATTATCTGGGACGGGTTAGGTGTAAATTAAATTAATAGGAGTTGGAGAGATGCCTCACTGATTGAGAGGCTGCTTGTCCAGAGGACGTGGGTTCAATTCCAGGCACCTACATTGTAACTTACAGCTGTCTGTAACTCCAGATCCAAGGGATCCTACGTCTCTTCAGAACGCCTCAGGCCCAAACACACGTGTGGTGCGCAGACATACATGAAGGCGAAAATTCTTATACTTAAAATGAAAAAAGGGGGTTGGGGACTTAGCTCAGTGGTAGAGCGCTTGCCTAGGAAGCGCAAGGCCCTGGGTTCAGTCCCCAGCTCAAAAAAAAAGAAAAAAATTGAAAAAAAAATGTATGTTTTTAAAAATTAACATATGGCAAATTAATAGGAGTAAGACTGTTTTAAATACACATATATGAATGAGTGTCCACAAAACATGAGACTTAAAACATCATATGTTCAAAGTCTGTTCAGCACCCTAAGCGATCTAGGAAAGGCCCTGGGACCTCTGGAACACAGTAGAGACAAGTTGTGGGAGGGTGTGAGGAGGAATTATAAGGTGAGGAAGGGATAACCTCAGATACAAATAAAAGTTGCTCCAATGTGGTCCCAGGAGATCACTCAGAGGATAAAGCATTTGCCATGAAAGTGTGAAGACCTGAGTTTGAATCCCCAGCACCTATGTAAAAACCCAACACACAGTGTCTGGTATCCCAGTGCTCCTACGGGAAAATAGGAGGTAGAGAATGGAGAACTCCTGGAAATTCAAAGTCCAGGGACCCTGGGGAGCACAGTGTAGAAAAGCAAGGAGGACCCTGTCTAAAAGATGAGAAGACAAGGATAATGATGTCATCCTTAGATGGCTGTAATGACAGCTGTGGCACATACACACCCACATCACTCTCAAACACACACACACACACACATATATACACATACACACACACATACACACATATACATACACATACACACATACACACACACATACACACGCACACACATACACACACACATACACACATACACACGCACACACACACACACACACATACACACACACATACACACACATACACACACATACACACACATACACACACATACACACACATACACACACACATACTCACACACACACACACACTCACACTCACACAACCAATATACTCCCACACACATACACACAAACACACCACACACATACACACACATACACACACACATACACACACAACACATACACACACACATACACACACACACACACACACACACACACACACACACACACACACACACACACACACGGCCCTCTTCCTGACATAGAAACTTGCTGACTTGCATCTCCTGAATAGATGTAAATTTCCTTTACAAATGATAGCTCTTCCGAGCTGCTCTCGTGCCTGTAGCTTCTCAGAGTAACAAGCTGGAAAACACCAAGGAAGTGCACAGGAGGTGTTCTAGTCAGCACCACTATTGTTATGATGGAATACCATGACCAAAAGCAAGTTTGAGCCAAGCAGTGGTGCCACATACCTTTAATCCCAGCACCGAGGAGGCAGAGGCACGTGGATCTCTGTGAGTTTGAGGCCAGCCTGGTTCTAGGACAGCCAAGGAAATCCTATCTTTGAGGGACTTGGGGGAGGGCAAGCTGGGGAGGAAGGAGTTTATTCAGCTTACACTTCCATACTGTAGTCCACCAGTCAAGGAAGTCAAGGCAAGAACTCACGCAGGCCTGACCTGAAGGCAGGAGCTGATGCAGAGGCCATGGAGGGGTGCTGCTTACTGGCTTGCTCATCATGGCTTGCTCAGCCTGCCTTCTGATTAAACCCAGCACCCCAAGCCCAAGGATAGCATCACCCACAATGGACTAGGTCCTCCCTCCCTTATCAGTCACTAAGAAAATGCCTTAGAGTCAGGGATGTAGTGCACACCTTTAATCCCAGCACTAGGGAGGCAGAGGCAGGCAGATCTCTTGAGTTCGAGGTCAGCCTTGGTCTACAGACTGAGTGCCAGGATAGCCAGGGCTACACAGAGAAACGAGAGAGAGAGGGAGGGAGGGGGGAGAGAGAGGAGAGAGAGAGAGAGAGAGAGAGAGAGGAGAGGGAAAGGAAGAGGAGGAAGGAAGGGAAAGAAGGACGGAAAGGAGGAAGAAAGAGAAAGAAAGCAAGACAGCGGCCTACAGCTGGATCTCAGGGACACACTTCCTCAATTGGGGCTCCCTCCTTACCCTAGCTTCCGTCAAGTTGACATAAAAATAGCCAACACATTGTGGCACGTCCTGATCCGTGATTTAGTGGTTTGGGGGTTGTGTGCCCTGAGCCCCAAAACAAACAAACAAGAAGGTATTTAATACATGAGGGAAAAACTTGCGAAGCTGCTGGGTGTGAGACGAGCTGGAGCTCCTGAGTTTCCAATGAACCCAGAGGATCCAGAGGTCACAGGGAAGCAACCCCCTCCAGGGCCAAAGATATCTCGCCTGCTGTGTGCTCGTGTCCGTGACCGTGTGTTCAAGTAAACACTCAGAGGGAAAGGCAAGCCTGCATTCTCTCTGTGAGCCCACCCTACGTCAGCACTTCACTTCTGAAGCCAGACAGTAGGGTTCTTACTGTTGTTCTTGTTTGTCGGTTTTTTGTTTTCCCACACACACAAAACAATCCTGTGTGGGAGTGCACACCAACAGGGTGTAAAAGTTTTCATTCAGCAGACAGCATCTGCCTGGAGACAGCATCAGATCCCACAAAATAAGGGCTTGGTCCGCAGGACCATCCCAGGTCTTGGTCTAGCTCTCCCCACCCTGGTGAAGATCAGCTGTAAATCTGATGCACTGTCAGGTTCGGTCACGATGGCAAGAGGGGCAGGTTAGAGCATCTGCTGTTCTTCCAGAGGACCAGAGCTGGATTCCCAGCACCCCTGTGAGGCAGCTCATAAATGCCTACAACTCTGGCAACTTGTGACAGCAAGTTACTCACATAAAATAAATAAATCTTTTATTATATATAAGTACACTGTAACTGTCTTCAGACACACCAGAAGTGGACATCAGATCCCATTATAGGTGGTTGTGAGCCATCATGTGGTATCTGGGATTTGAACTCAGGTCCTCTGGAAGAGCAGTCAGTGCTCTTAACCACTGAGTCATCTCTCCAGCCCGATAAATCTTTTTAAAAAAGATAAAATGAAAACTTTTATTTAATTGATCTTGTATAGTTTGTTCAAATTAACAATAGGAGGCCACTGGAGAAAGGGCTGAGAGATCAAGAGCACTTGCTGCTCTTGCAGAGGCCCTAGTTGCATTCCTAGCACCCATGTAGGGTGGCTCCTAAGCACCGGTGCTCCAGCTCCAGGAGATGTGACACTATCCTTTTGACTTCCAAGGGCACCTGTCTGCACATGCATTCACACAAATGCACATGAATAGAAATAAGACAAATACTTAAGAATGGTAGCAACAGTAGAATTATCCTGTAAGTTCTTTCACACACTCTAGTATGCTTATGTGTAAGGAAAACAGATGGCGACAGTGATACAGTGTGTGGGAGGAGGCACCACACTTGTTTGCTCTTGCAGTGCACTGGCCCTGCCTGTGAAGTGCTATAGCTTTATTTGAAAGTGAGCTTGAGGTCTGCGCACAGTATCACACGCCTTTAATCCCAGCACTCAGGAGGCATAGGAAGGCAGATCTCTGTGAGTTCAAAGCCAGCCAGAACTACATAGTAAGACTCAAAAAACAAAAACAAAAAACAAAACCACAAACAAACAAAAAACAAAACCAAACATCATAATGCTATTTAATACATTATTAAATATTGTGGTTATTGCGTCCAAGTTTCAGTCAACTGAAACTTAGAAAAGTTACACAAGAGGCTCACACATTTCACATCCCGGTGCTGGAGAGACGGCTCACTGGCTACCAGCACTTTTTGCTCTTACAGAAGATCAGAGTTTATTTATTAGCTCCCAGCACCCACCTCAGGCTGCTCACAACCCACATGGAACTCCAGCTCCAATGGGTTCAGCACCCTCTTCTGACCTCTTTGGGTACTGCACTTATGTGCATAAACACACACACACACACACACACACACACACACACACTCTTTTTTTTTTTTTAAAGATTTATTTCTTATATATTAGTACACTGTAGCTGTCTTCAGACACACCAGAAGAGGGCATCAGATCTCATTACAGATGGTTGTGAGCCACCATGTGGTTGCTGGGATTTGAACTCAGGACCTCTGGATGAGCAGTCAGTGCTCTTAACCACTAAGCCATCTCTCCAGCCCACACACACACTCTTAAATCATTAGATAAATTTAAATTCTAACTCCGATAAGCACATCCACCTCAATAGCTTTGGTCCGTTCAATCTTACAGTCCTTCCTCCCCAGCTTAGCCTCCTAGAAATCCATTCCTCCATATATGCCTCAAGCTTCTGGCATTGTGAGTTGCCGAATCCCGCCTGTATTCCTTATTTCTTTAAAAGTCAAGGCCTATATTCAGCCCCTTCTCTCCCATGGTGTGTTAGAGTCTAACTCCATGTTATGACAGGAGGGACAAGAAGGAAGATGATGTCATACACAGATGGCTTTTGAGGACAACAGCACCTAGGGTTTGTTTTTGTTGTTGTTTTTGTTTTGTTTTTTGAGACAAGGTCTCTCTGTGTAGCCCTTGCCTACAAGTTGATTTTGAATTCACTGTGAATCTGAGATGATCTTGAACTTTTGCTCTTCCTGCCCTCACCTCCCAAGTGCTTGAATGACTGACTGATGTCACTGTCACTACACCTGGTCTGTGCCATGCTGGGGCAAACCCAGGGCTCCATACGTGCTAGGCAAGTGCTCTACCAACAGAAACACATGTCTAGCAACAGACTTCTTCCAAGGTGCCTGCCTGCGATCTTTGTACAGATCCCCAAAGCAAAGATTTTAAACTCCACAGACAACAGGGTGGAGCTGTTTACATTGCCACGGGAGCTTGAATCCGGGGTCCTGTCAGATGTATTCCCAGCTGTTTTCTGTGTATCTCTGAGCCCTGCGTTTCACAGAACACAAGAAGGCCATGGCATCAATTTGTGCTGTAAATCTGCCATCTGTCTGATAAAGCGTTGTTGTTGTTGTTGTTGTTGTTGTTGTTACGATGGCTTTTTAGCTACAAGAGAGGCTATTTTAAGATACTCATATAACCTCCGTGGTCCTCTGACTCTACCTTGGTCCAGCAATTAGACTCCTGAGTTGGGAGTGTTCTCCTTGGAAACATTGATGAGAGCTGTCTGGCTCACCCTGCAGACCCCAGAATTCTCAGTTCCACCACAGCACGGCTAATTGGATGAGATCTGAGGAGGCACCGTATGAAAGGAAAGGCTTATGTCTCCTCTTGGTGTCAGAGGTCTCTGTCCATGGCCTGAAGCAAAGCATCAGGGTAGGAAATGCTTGGGGGGGGGGGCAACTGTGTGCTTGATGGAAACCAAGAAGCAGAGAAAGGAAGGAGAAGGGGACCAAACACCTTTCCAGTTCACGCCTGGGCGAGTCCTTCCTCTAGCTAAACCCTACCTCAGTAAATCCAGCAAGGGGTTAATCTATTATTTAGTTCAGAAGCCTCAGGATCCAGAGAGTTTCACCAAAGCCCACCAGTAGGACACCAAACCTCTAACATGAGCCTCTAGGGCAGTGTTTCTCAACCGTGGGTCTCGACCTCTTTGGAGTGGAACAACTTCTCACAGGGGTCACATATCAGATGTCCTGTGTATCCGATATTTGCTTTATGACTCAAACAGTAGCAAAATTACAGTTAAGAAGTAGTAATGAAAATAATTTTATGGTTGGTGTCACCACAACATGAGGAACCGTATTAAAGGGTCACAGCGTTAGGAAGGTTGGGAACTGCTCAGGGGGGGTTGTGAGGGGGCCACTTCATGTGACCTTCCAAAGCACTTCCCTGCGGGCAGCTGTTAGCTAAGAACCAGGCCAAGCCTCTTCCTGTGGGTGCTTAGTAACAATGAGCTCAGACTACAGATTAAGAGTCCCTAATTCAAAACTCAGAAATCCGGTTGGGGATTTAGCTCAGTGGTAGAGCGCTTGCCTAGTCAAGCTCAAGGCCCTGGGTTTGGTCCCCAGCTCTGAAAAAAGAAAAAGAAAAAAAAAAAACTCAGAAATCCAAAACACTCCCAAATCTGAAATTTTTGGAGCTGGACATGGTGGTGCATGCCCGGAGTTCCAGCTATTTCATAAATTCTGAAGCAGGAGGATTGCTTTTAGCTCAGGAGCTCTAAGCCTCAGTGAGTAACACTTCAAGAACCTATCTGTTGATATGCTTGGTCCAGGGAATGGCACTATTAGGAGGTGTGACCTTGTTGGAGTAGATGTAGCCTTATTGAAGGAAGTGTGTCATTGTGGGCTTGGGCTTTAAGACCCTTGTCCTGGCTCCCTGGGAGTCAGTCTTCTGTTTGTCTTTGAAAGCTGAACTCTCAGCTTCTGCACCATGCCTGCCTGGGTGCTACCATGCTCCCACCTTGATGACAATGGACTATAAGAGTTGCCTTGGTCATGGTGTCTCTTCACAGCAGTAAAACCTTAACTAAAACACTATCTAAAATAATACAAAGACACACAAATGCTGGACATGTTTTAAATGCTGGCATGACGCCATATGTGGACAGTGCCATCCCTGACCTCATTGGTAGGCCAAATACAGGTGCACAGAAGTATCACAATACTTACAGGTGGGGTTGGGATTTAGCTCAGTGGTAGAGCGCTTGCCTAGGAAGCGCAAGGCCCTGGGTTCGGTCCCCAGCTCCGGAAAAAAAAAAAAGAAAAAAGAAACAATACTTACAGGTGATGTGAATAAGGTGTGTCTCTGACTTGGGCCTCATTCCCAAGGTAGCTTATCATGTAATTGCAAATATCCCCAAATCTTGATTGCTTCTTATCGCAAGCATTTTGGCTAAGGGATACTTGGCCTGAACCCTCCAATCTAACCAGCTTGGATCGCCACTTAGAGTTTCTAGTTACTGAAGCCAGTTCTAGATCCAAATACCTTATGGGTCAAAAGTCAAGAGATTTTCTTTAGTTTTTGCACTCATGTTCTTTAAAAAAAAAAAAAAAAGCAAACTACTGGAGCTGGAGAGATGGCTTAAGATGGTCAAGAGCACTGACCGTTCTTCAGAGGTTCTGAGTTCAATTCCCAGCAACCACATGGTGGCTCACAACCATCTGTAATGAGATCTGATGCCCTCTTCTGGAGTGTCTGAAGACAGTGACGGTGTGCTTATATATAATAAATAAATAAATTTTAGGGGAAAAAAAAAGCAAGCTGCCTTCCATTCTCATCTATGCTCACATCACACCAGTAAACACTAGAGTGTTTACTGTGACGCCCAAGATGTGCAGCTTTCTGCCTGTGGGCAAGCCAGCCGTGCCTCTGCGTGACCAGAAGCTGGGTATCTTCTGATTTGACTCAATTCTGACACAATCAATGTAGAGACTATTTTATCAGACCTCATGGATTAGGTCAGATTCAGTCCCTCAAGACTTCAGACCCAGTGGCAAGGCTGGGTCTCTGGGGATTATTCCCCCACCCCTTTCTTTGAGACAGGGTCTCACATAGGACCAGGTGGCCTCAAACTCTTTATGTAGCTGAAAATGCTCTTGACCAGTTGCTAAGAGTATACGTACATGTAGTTTTGTGCAAGGGTGGGGATCCAACTCTGGACTTAGCGCATGCTAGGCAAGCACTCTGTCAGCTGAGCCACACCCTGGCCTGCAGAATTTCTGCCCAACTAGAAACGGACTAGGGTTTCCATGATCCCTCCTGAGATCCGGCCACTTTGCTACAGTGTTCACACAACACAGGGGAACACCACACTTCTGTTTCCTGGTTTGTTTCAGAGGTCGTTTTAAAGGATAAAAACAGTCAGCCAAAGGGACACATAGGCTGAGGTCAGGAAGGGTCCGGAGCCAGGAACTCCTGGGTCTCTGCGGCATGAGAGAGTCAGCTCCTAGCATGTGAAAGAACTCAGGTCTTCCTGCAAGCCCCAAAACTTCAAACCAAGCCAGTTTCTAAGGCTCATCATATCTTGCCCTCTGGAGTTTATGTGAGGACTTGACTGCACAGACACAAACTAGTCCTTTTCCTCCGCCATGTTTTTCAGTATGTCAAGAGCAACCAGGAATTGTCAGAGAAACTCGCTAGCTTGCAGCAAGAAAAGGAAGCTCTATGGCATGAACACGGGCAGTTTTTGGAGCAACTGGGCGATCACGTGAGGTAAACAAAGCAGGTTCCCTGTGGAGAGACAGGGTACAGAGGACTGATCTGCGAGCAGCCCCCAGAGCAATCACACAGCTGGGGCCATCAGTGTGATTCCCCAGTTCCATCTACACACTGTTCCAAGGAAGGTGTGGGGCCCAATTCCTTCCCAAGAAGAGGGATTTAACTATTCATGGAACTCTGTTTGTATGTATCTTGCTCTCCCCAAGTATACCCTCTCACTGTCTTCAAGGGTTTTCAGTAGTTACTATTTATTTTTAATTTATGTGAGTGTGAGCCTGCATGCATTTACATGTGCATGCAGGAGTCCTTGGACACCATAAGAGGGCATCAGAACCCCTAGAACAGGGGTTACATACAGGTGGTTGTAAGCCACCATGTGGGTACCAGGTACTGAAATGGTGCCCCCTGGAAGAGCAACGAGCATGCCTAAGCCTTGAGCTGTCTCTCCAGGCTGTCTCTTACTTCCTTTCGTCAGCCTAGACAGTATGGACACCAGACATCATACTGGGAGATCCAGGGAGATCCAGGGAGCACAAAAGTCCTAACTGATCACTGACTGCAGTGTTACCTGCCTCAATAGCAGAGCCTTCCAGGGACCTCCCTGAGGCCAGGACCAAGTTGCATTCTCATTGCCATCCACAAACAGTGCCAACATGCTGGTACCAACCTGCTACAGAATTCTGCATGCCCCTTGGGGTGGTTGGGAAACCACATTATTTTACTCAGTGTAATTTCATGCCTTGACCAGCAGTTGGCGCCAAGGAGCACATAGCGCGAAAGTGCTGTCTGAAAAGCTTAGGCTGGCCAGTCATCCCACCCCAGGCCTGATTCCCTTTGGAATGGCTCCAGGGTCCATGATTGAACAGCACTATGCCTCGTTAGTGCCCTGGCAAACGTCCAGAAGCATCCCGCCACTGCTGCTACCATGATGGAGAAGCTGCTGTTTCTCCATGTCTCCTCTGAAGGGGGAAAGGATCTTGATGAAAATTTCCTCCCACATCCTTGCTTTTGACATTTGTAGAATACATGTCCAAAAGACTAATACACAATTCAATGCATTTTGACAAACGTGTATATACATGTAACTCCCACCTCAATCAAGATGCAGAGCACATCCCACTGCTAGCGTCTCTCCTGCCCGTGTGTAGTCCGTCTGCAGCTGTGTCCCCTGTGTCTTCCTCAGGCAAGCACTGCCGTGCCGTCAGCAGTCCCCAGAATTTCTAAGTGGACTCACTCTGCATGCTCTTCTTTTCATGCCTCACTTGAGCAACAGCTCAACACATTCCGTTAGTTACATGTGTACTTACCGCCAGGTCTTTCCACTGGTGCGTGTGTGTGCGCACATGTGTGTGTGTGTGTGTGTGTGTGTGTGTGTGTGTGTGTGATGGCTATGAAGCTGTGTGTGTGTGTGTGTGTGATGGCTGTGAAGCTGTGTGTGTGTGTGTGTGTGAGTGTGTGTGTGATGGCTGTGAAGCTGTGTGTGTGTGTGTGTGTGTGTGTGAGTGTGTGTGTGATGGCTGTGAAACTGTGTGTGTGTGTGTGTGAGATGGCTGTGAAGCTGTGTGTGTGTGTGTGTGTGTGTGTGAGATGGCTGTGAAGCTGTGTGTGTGTGTGTGATGGCTGTGAAGCTGTGTGTGTGTGTGTGAGATGGCTGTGAAGCTGTGTGTGTGTGTGTGAGATGGCTGTGATGCTGTGTGTGTGTGTGAGATGGCTGTGAAGCTGTGTGTGTGTGTGAGTGTGTGTGTGATGGCTGTGAAGCTGTGTGTGTGTGTGTGTGTGTGTGTGTGTGTGTGTGTGTGTGTGTGTGGATGGCTGTGAAGCTGTGTGTGTGTGTGCGTGTGTGTGTGAGATGGCTGTGGCTGTGTGTGTGTGTGTGTGTGATGGCTGTGGCTGTGTGTGTGTGTGTGCGTGTGTGTGTGTGCAATGGCTGTGAAGCTGTGTGTGTGTGTGTGTGTGTGATGGCTGTGTGGCTGTGTGTGTGTGTGTGGTGTGTGTGTGATGGCTGTGAAGCTGTGTGTGTGTGTGTGTGTGTGTGTGATGGCTGTGAAACTGTGTGTGTGTGTGTGATGGCTGTGAAGCTGTGTGTGTGTGTGTGTGTGTGTGTGTGTGAGATGGCTGTGAAGCTGTGTGTGTGTGTGTGAGATGGCTGTGAAGCTGTGTGTGTGTGTGTGTGTGTGTGATGGCTGTGAAGCTGTGTGTGTGTGTGTGTGTGTGTGATGGCTGTGGAAGCTGTGTGTGTGTGTGTGTGTGTGTGGAGATGGCTGTGAAGCTGTGTGTGTGTGTGTGTGTGTGAGATGGCTGTGAAGCTGTGTGTGTGTGTGTGGATGGCTGTGAAGCTGTGTGTGTGTGTGTGTGAGAGAGATGGCTGAAGCTGTGTGTGTGTGTGTGTGTGGGATGGCTGTGGGCTGTGTGTGTGTGTGTGAGATGGCTGTGAAGCTGTGTGTGTGTGTGTGTGAAGCTGTGTGCTTTGAAGCTGTGTGTGTGTGTGTGTGTGTGTGTGTGTGTGGCTGTGTGTGCTGTGTGTGTGTGTGTGAGTGTGTGTGTGAGCTGTGAAGCTGTGTGTGTGTGTGTGTGTGTGTGATGGCTGTGTGAGTGTGTGTGTGTGTGTGAGTGTGTGCTGTGAAACTGTGTGTGTGTGTGATGGCTGTGAAGCTGTGTGTGTGTGTGTGTGTGTGTGATGGCTGTGAAGCTGTGTGAGTGTGTGTGTGTGCGTATGTGTGCAATGGCTGTGAAGCTGAATAATTTTCCACATTTTTTATGCATGACCTTTAGGAAAGTGACTTCAATCCCAGCAGCACGTGCGTGGGTCCCTACATACATGAATATAATCACAATCTATGAAAACCAACCAGTGTTTCCCAAAGCATCCGATACAGTTCTTTTTTTTTTTCTTTTTTTTTTTTTTTTCGGAGCTGGGGACCCCGAACCCAGGGCCTTGTGCTTCCTAGGCAAGCGCTCTACCATTGAGCCAAATCCCCAACCCCCACGATACAGTTCTAACATGTATCCAGG
Source organism: Rattus rattus (assembly GCF_011064425.1). Taxonomy (NCBI): domain Eukaryota; kingdom Metazoa; phylum Chordata; class Mammalia; order Rodentia; family Muridae; genus Rattus; species Rattus rattus. Next base: position 37,625,517 of record NC_046154.1, read on the forward strand.
GCTGAAGAACACAGATCTATGAAGGGCGATGGAAGGAAATGTCAAAGCACAAGGTTCATTTTTGTTTCTGGCTCCCTGACCCCAGTCCTGAACTTTACAGATAAATCTTGTATTTACATGTGTCCCAACTGCTTTTCCAGAGGAACAATTTCCTCACCTTCTTGAAGCCCAATTAATAAGTGATCTGGGGGTTGGGGATTTAGCTCAGTGGTAGAGCGCTTGCCTAGGAAGCGCAAGGCCCTGGGTTCGGTCCCCAGCTCCAAAAAAAAAAAGAACCAAAAAAAAAATAAAATAAAATAAGGGATCTGGTTTTGCTTAGACACAAGCTGAAAGTTTCCCCCTAAGTGTTGTGCTACCTCATGAGGCTGGTGGTTAACACAGTCAGCAGGACAGGAAAGCCGCACGTCCTTTGGGCAAGCAGACCTAGAACCTCAGAGCACACCAGTATCTAAGCCAGCCAGGCAGACAGCAGTAGCCAGGGAAGCCTCCTGGTTCTCCCTGGCTGTTTGGCATCGTGTGTGCATGAACCCACACACAGATACACATGTGCACACTAGACAGAAAACATGACAATACTAAACATATTGGGAGTCAGCTGTTTCCCAAGTTTCTCTATACTTTATTCCTTTCCTTTCAAAATAAAACAAGTTTTTGGTTAATCTAAGTGGCAAGGTAGCAGCTGTTTGGTTGGGAAGCTCAAGATTTGGGACTTTAACTCATTCATTCATTCATTCATTCGTTCGTTCGTTCGTTCACCCATTCAATGTGTATTGAGTTTTGTTTGCATGTATGTTAGTACACCACATGCATGTCTGTGTCCTTGGAGGTCTGAAGAGGGCCTGGGATCCCCTGGGACTGGAGTTATAGATGGTTATGAGCTGTCCCTGTGGGTGCTGGGAATTGAACCTATGTTCTCTGCAAGAGCATTCAGTGCCCTTAACTGCTGGGCCAACTCTCCAGCCCAAGATTGGGTATCAATAGCCAGGACAATAGGATTTCTGAAAGTATGTGCTGTGTGTCAGATGATGTCAGACCATCACTGCGTGTGATGTCACGGACCTGTGCCGTTAGCTACAGATTAATAGAGGCAGCAGAGCAGACCTTCAAGGTCAGCTTCAGATATGTAGCCAAGTTCAAGGCTACCCTGGGCTACATGAGCACAACATTTTAGAAAAAAAAAATCATGATTTAACTGGCTGTGGTGGCCCACACCTATAATCTCAGCACTCAGGAAGTGGAGGCAGAAGAGTCAGGAGTTCAAAGCCAGCCTGGGCCACATTGTGAGAAAATTGTCTGGAAATCAAAAATCCATCACTGTCAACACCTGGGGGACCTAGAGGAGGATAGGAAGGTTGTATGTACTGTGAGATGCCCCATCTCTCATGCTCCTCAGGATGCTGATACCGGGGAATGGTTTCCACCACTCATCCCCAGCACAACAGAAAAGGAGATTGTTATGGGAGGGAATCATCATCTTAGGAACTGAAAGCAGTTTATAGAAGTGTGTGTTTAGGGCTGAACAGATGGCTCAGTGGTTAAGAGTCACCCTCTGCTCTTCCAGAGGTCCTGAGTTGAATTCCCAGCAACCACATGGTGGCTCACAACCATCTGTAATGGGATCTGATGCCCTCTTCTGGTGTGTCTAAAGACAGATACAGTGTACTACACATATACATAAAATAAATCTTTTTTAAAAAGATTTTTTAAAAAAAGAAGTGTGTACTTCACTCTATGTAGTAGGTATCATGGATAGAAATAGGTCTGTGGCAAGTTTATGAATGTAGTGTCTATAGTGAGTACCATTAGTTAGGGGACTTATGAAAACCTGAATATAAATGGCTTCAGAGGCCAGGATGCAGCTCAGTCAGTAGTTACATGAGGACCCGAGTTCAGGTCCCCAGAATCTATGTAATAAGCCTATCTATAACTGAGGGAGATGCAGAAGACAGACAGCCCCTGGAGTTCACTGACCAGTCAACTCTGTCAGATGGGTGAGCTCCAGGTTCAAGGTCAAAATACAAGGTGGAGAACAACCCTCAGACATTGACCTTTGTCCTCCATACTTACCCGCACATTTATGCATACCTGCACATACTCATGGAAACGTGCACATGCGCGCGCACACACACACACACACACACACACACACACACACACACACACACACTCACAAAGCTGGAGATAAAAAGCTGGACATGGTGACACATACCTGTTGTAACCTCAGCCCTGGGATCACAAATTTAAGGCTAGCTTGGGCCACATAGTGAGTCCCAGCCAGTCTAAGCTCTATGGTGAGTCTCTGCCTCAAAGAAGTAACAGAGAGGCATGCGGTGTGTGCAGGGTTCTCTCTTATCTGACAATGCAGACATAAGCAGTCCATGACCAACATGGAGGTTCCCTGCGTCAGAAGCTGGGGCTTCCATTGTCCTGCTGCTGCTCCAGCAGCTTGTGGTCTTTTGTTGTTTTGGTTGATCGGTTTTAGTTTTTTGTTTGGCTTGGTTTGGTTTTGTTTGTTTTTTGGCAGGGTTTCTCTGTGTAGGCCTGGAACTCACCCTATACTTGAACTCAGAGATCTGTCTGCCTCTGGTATGCCACAGCCACCTGGCTTTGCATCTCGTGACTTTAACATGTGGAACTTCTCCACATTGCTGAAGACAGTTCACTACAATCCACCTTTTCAGTGAGTAAGCAGGGAGAGGGGCAGGCTCACGGCGGCTTCTTTTAAGGCACACTTCCTCCTTACATTCTGTTAGCCCAACTGTACATGGGTTTATGTAGACACAAGGAAAGCTAGAGAAATCTAGCTATAAGGAAAAATAATTTCATTATTTTATAAGACAGCCCTTCCTCAGCCAAATCTCATGGACTCTGTAATGGTAAAATAAAATTGAGGGCCAGCCAGTAGGCTCGGCTGGAAAAGGAAGGCACGTGTCATAAAGCCTGATGTTCTGAGTTCGGTCCCTGGAACCCACACATGGTGAAAGGAGAGAATCAACTCTTACACGTCGTCCTCTGACCACCACATATACGTTACAGAAAAATAATAAAAACTTTTAGAGATATCATCTAGTAAGTCTCGAGTTAAACATTCGGAAGAGGTGTTAAGCAGTATCTGGTTCTATCTGGACCTTCAAGGTCTACACAAGGCAGGAGTAACCTGAAGGAGAAGCGGGACGCTCAGGGAGCACATAGTGGCCATGGATTCCTTTCAAGAAAGATATATTCCAGTACAATCTATAAGCAGGGTGCCCAGACTGCCTTGAGGGAATCAGAACGGAGGCCAGAACCAGAAGCACTGAGACCTCATACCAGCCGATTTGGAGGAATCCAAATTCCTCCGTCCCTCCCTCCCTCCCTCCACCCTCTCTCTCCCTCCCTCCCTCCCTCAATCCCTCCCTTTTGACCCATTTTCCCTCTTCCCTGATACACTCAATAAAATTAAAAGTAAATCTATGAAAGAAAAACTTTTAAAATGCAAAGAGTATAGGCTGTGTATGGTGGCACATGCCTTCAGGCTCAACACTGAGGAAGGAGGCAGAGGCAGGTGGATTCCTGTGAGTTCAAGGCCAATCTGGCCTATATAGAAAGTTTCAGGTCAACCAAGGCTATATGGTGAGACCCTGTCTCAAAACAGAACACTACAGTGTAGACAGGAGCTAGAAAAACCTAATTTTCCTCAGTGGGGCAGGATTCAGAATTCCTACATCAGGAATCCAAAGCCCAGGAGTTTCCTAAATTAAACTCAGACACTGGAGAGTCATCAGTTCCAACCAAGGTAAGCCAGAGGCTTGAGCTCCTGGGGCTGGCTGAAGAGAGGGGATTATTCTAGACTCATCCCTCACATAGGTGAGGAAGGTGCGAGGCGGGCCAGCATTCTCACTCAAGGTCCATAGGTCATATCCAAAGGAGATCAATAGGTCCTACCTGTATTCCAGCGTGCTTATCCTGAATTTTGATTTTACAGAAACTACAAAGAAAAACACCACTGCCACAAAGCCAAGCTTCAAAAGGTCAAGGACCGTCTGACTCTCGAGTTAGAGATACGGAATAAGAGGATTAAAGAACTTGAAGATGAAACTGGGAAACTGCAACAGAAAATTGAGATGGTGAGGGAAAAGCGCAGTAACCCCACTGGTGGTTGGCAGTTTGAGAACGGACACTCATCTTCTCGTTTGTCACTCATGGCTTCTCTCAACCCCAGCTTCTGTTTCTGCTTCCACCCTTCCGTGTGAGGAATTCTTTGTATTTTTAATGCATGTGTACGTATGTGCGCACATTGATGTATGTGTGCATGCTTGCTTGTATGAAGGTGCACATGGAGGTCAGGAGACAACTTCAGGGGTCATCCCCCACAGCACAGTGCGCCTGCTTCCTTTCTCTCACTGGGCTAGTGCTCACCGGAGAGATTTACCTGGCTGACCACAGGCACCCAAGGATGCCTGCCTCTTTACCACTTACTGCTGGCGTTACAATCCTCACAGCCATGCCCAGGATTTTTTTTTTTTTTTTTTTTTTTTTTTTTTTTTTTGGAGCTGAGGACTGAACCCAGGGCCTTGCGCTTTACCACTGAGCTAAATCCCCAACCCCCATGCCCTGGATTTTTAAGTGGGTTCTAGGGATCAAACTCGGGGCCTCGTGCTTACAAAGGAAGCACTGTACTAACTGAGTTCGCCCCAGCAGCTCGAATGTGAGGAAACTCTTAAGGACCTGCAAGACTTTTAGGATTGCAAACCCAAATAGGATATTGAAGATATTCCCGGTGGTGATTTATAATTGTCTCACCTTCAAGTGGAAAGATCAGTCCTGAAGCTGGAGTGATAGCTTAGGGGTTCAGAGTACTTGCAGCAGGGCTGGAGAGATGGCTCAGTGGTTAAGAGCACTGACTGTTCCTCCAGAGGTCCTGAGTTCAAATCCCAGCACCCACATGGTGGCTCACAACCATCTGTAATGGGATCCAATGCCCTCTTCTGGTGTGTCTGAAGATAGCTATAGTGGTGTACTCAGATACATAATAAAATAAAAGTGTTTTTTTAAAAAAGAGCACTTGCAGGTTTTACAGAAGACTCAGGTTTGGTTCCCAGAATTCTTGTGGTAGTTCATAACAATCCTTTATTCCAGTTCTAGGGGTTATGACACCTTCTTCTGGCTTTATTGGGTACCAGCGATGTATGTTGTATGTATTTCTCTCTCTCTCTCTCTCTCTCTCTCTCTCTCTCTCTCTCTCTCTCTCACACACACACACACACACACACTAAAAATAAACCTTTTGAAAAATAGTCTTTTGTGTGTATGTGTACATGAACTTGGTTAGACAGTGTCCCTCAAATTCATGTCCTTCCATAGAATATCAGATGCAACCTGGCAATTTGGAAATCCAGTCTTTGCAGGTGTGGTCAATTAAAACAAGGTTGTCCTGAATGCGAGTGGATTCTAAGTCTGATATAATAATGATAATAATAATATTATATTATATATTATTAATATAATAATAATATAAGTCCAGTATGCCTGCATCTTTGCACGAGGAGTGGCAGAGGCTGAGACTGGGACATCCCACGGGAAGGAGCACCCCATGAGGACAGAGGCGGAGAGGGAAGAATGTGTCTGTAAGCCAGAGAGCATGGAGGATGCCTGGCAATCATGGAACAGGAGGAGGCTTGGAATGGTGTTCCCGTGAGGCTTAGAATGTAGCCCAACACTAGAGCTCTTGCCTGACATGCACGAGGCCCTGGTTTGGCCTCCAGTACTGACAGAGAGACCTTCTCGGCCCCCAGAACTAACCCTGGCAGCATCTTAATTCCAGACTTCTAGCCTCCTAGGACTGTAATAAAATAAACTCCTGCCACACAAAGCCACTAGGTGTGTGGTGATTTGACTTGTCTAAGGTATGGTGAGGAGGCTAAGTTCTTATCTTTCTCCCTCTGCCTGAAAATGAATATAACTAGGCCAGCCAGATGGCCCAGTGGGTAAGGTACTAAGGCACTTGATGCCAAGCCTGCTGTTAGCCCTAAATTCAATCCCCCAGGACGCATAGGGTCCTCAGAAAGAACTGATTCCTTTAGCGTATACACATTGTGGTACACACCCACAATGTTGTTTAGAATGAATGGATAGATGAATGGATGAATGAAAAGAGAACACAGCCAGTCCTTAAGAGTCTGAGGCAAGAGTATCACCCTAGGATATATAACAAGTCTCTGTTCAAAACAACAAAATATCCACAAAGCATATGAAGATGTATCCAGGGAGAAGATTTCAGTGCAGAGCACAGAATTCTGTTGCACTTGCTGGTGCTTTAATACCTGCTGGAATTAAACACTGGGAAGGCGACTGTTTCTTCCTGGAGATTGAGTGCCGAGGCAGTTTTCATCGTGAATGTGTGCATTCCCTAAACAACACACACAGGAAGGCATCTAGTATAACTAAGGACGATGCCAAACATGTGCCAAGAGATCCGGGGGCCAGAGAGAGAGAAAGCACGAGTTACTGGGGTTACTGTTAAGACCTGGGCACAGGCTGAAGCTCTTACGTCTATACCTCCTTTTCCCTCTCCCTAGGAGAAAGTGTTCCAGGGCCAGATCATGACCCAAAATGACATCCTCCTCCTGGAAAAGAGGAAGCTTCTAGAACAAGTCACCAATCAAGAAGAACTGATTTGCAGCAACAAGTCCACAATATCTGCATTCCAGAGCAAGTAGGTGCAGTGGAGGGCCCCTGAGCTCCGGGGGAAGGGTCTCTCTACCCAGGGCATGGCTGGTTCCGGAGACTGGAGTGCTTTCGGCCACCTGTGAGTCATGTTCTGCTGTCTTCTGTTTTCAGCCACTGTGGCATCAAAGAGAGTGTCATGGAGGAAAAAGGAGTGTGGAGTTGTATGACAGCGATAAACGCTCACGCTTAGCATGCATGAGGCTCTGTGTTTGATCCCTGCACAGACAGGAAGGAAGAGAGGAAGGGAGGGAAACAGTTTCTAGCTATGCCTTCAATTTGTGCCATGTTTAGGACCTTTTTACTGGATAAAGAAAACCAGCAGTTGCAGGAGAACTGCCTCCGGCTAATGCAGCAAATTAGCCTCTTGGAGCAAATTATAAGAAGCATCCAGATCCGCAGAGAAGAGGTAAGATGTGCACTACGTATTGGGTCCCGACTAAGGTTTGGCTCGCTGGTTCACTCTGCCTTCACTTAGCTTTATCTTCTTGGAACCACACCCCGCTCTTGGCTTCATGGTCTGCAGTGGCAGAGTGGCTCCCTGGGCACATAGGGCAGCAGACCCCTGACTGATCTTGGTGTGCCCTGCTCATCACTGGGCCTACATTCATAACACTTCTATCCTGTGTAATCCAACATCATCCATGTATGCCTCCAAGCACCTTTCTAAATGTGCTACATCGCTGTTGCCTTTTTCCCTGCTCTAGATCAGTGACCTAGTAGTCAGGTCTCAGAGGGCAAGAACCGTAGCTCATCTGTGACCACATCTGAGGACTGGCCTAGCTCATACATGACTCTCTGTGGACAGGTATAGTTCATACTTGACCATCTCTGCAGACAGACTTTAGAGTGCTTTAAGAATGAATGGATGCTAAATGTTTTCTCAGATACGCCTCCTCCTGAACAAGCCTGTTTGCAGCGTTGTTCTAGCCCTGTTTGGAGAAAAAGAACAGCAGATCTGAGTGAGGCATGAGAAGGTTGAGAGAAGCCAGTTTAGTCTGCTAATGAGTCAAGGCTGAGGAGAGCAATTGAGTCAGAGAAAAACAAGCACGTTCCAAATTCAAACAGACAAGTAGCCAAGGAGGATTGCCGGGATAGTATGGGCTCGGTCAAGGTCCAGAGCCTGGCTGGTGAAGAGTGTGACTTCAGTAAGCAGAATCAGATGATAGATCCGGGGTAGAGGCTACTTCCTCCTTTCCCTGGTGTGATCGCCTGCACGACGTCCCTTCAGAAGATGCTCCCACAGATCTGGCTATTGTCTCTATGGCTAGAAGACCTGCATCTTGTTTATTCTCACAAAGGTGATCATTTCTAAGCTACATGAGGTGTTTCCTAGTCATCACCAGAACTGCAGCTTACGTGACCTGATTGCCAATAGTTTCTCTGTCTGCTTGAGTGAGTTCTTTCTCACTCAGTTCACTCATTCATCAACCGCTAACTCCAGGAACTAGGCCTGGTCCTGGAGCACCAAGAGAGTCCATGTCTTCACATATCTTCATTCCAGTTCGGAAAGGCAGACACAAGGATTACAAGTCATAAGACTATATGGAGGCTGGGCATGGGGGCTCGCACCTGTAATCCCAGAACAGAGGAGGCTAGAGCAGTAGGGTTAGGAGTTCAAGACTAACTTCTGCCACTTAAGGATTTCAAGGTCAGCCTGGGGTACATGGCTGTCTCAACAACAACAACTGAACAACATCCACAACAACCAAGAGGTCTAGACTGGTAAGGTAGCCCTTGCCTAAAGAAAGATCTGAGTTCAGTTCCTGGAACCCACATGGGGGAGGAAAAGAGCCAAGTCCTCTGACTTAAAAAAAAAAAAAAGCCATGTGATGGTGGTGCATGGCTTTAATCCCAGCACTCAGGAGGCAGGGAGGTGGATCTCTGAGTTCTAGGCCAGCCTGGTCTACAGAGTCCCTGGACAGTCAGGGCTACACAGGAAACCCTGCCTCGAACCTCCCCTCCCCAACCCCCACTGCAATAACAACAAAAAGAGGCTTTATTAGACAGCTGGGGACGATACTGGATGCTTGGGATCCCAGCGTGCGCTGAGCCTTTCTCAGGGCGAGCTTTTTCTTGTACATTTATTTATTTCATGCATGTGAGTACACTATCGATGTCTTCAGACACACCAGAAGAGGGCATCCGATTCCATTACAGATGGTTGTGAGTCACCATGTGGTTGCTGGGAATTGAACTCAGGACCTCTGGAAGAGCAGTCAGTACTCTTAACCATTGAGCCATCTCTCCAGCCCAGTGTGAGCTTTTAAGCACGAAAGCCATGTCCTCAGTTGACATACTTCAGTAAATAGGAACAGTTAGCCAGACTCAGAACAACTCAGAAGATAAAGGTAAGGTTAGTACATTCAGAGACTTCCACGGAACTATGAACATTGATGGATTAGGCCTTTGTTTCTGTTTAGACAGGTGGTGCTGTCTACATGCTGAGTTTTATGGCCTGAATGTTACCTCTGTCATGGAGTCAGTTGTGCTGAGGTATGGGGTTCTGTTATAACACTAGAAGGGAATCAACAACAGACCAAAGAGCAGATATCATCAAAGCCCATTTGGTGAACCATTGAGCTTGTTAGGGTTATTTATAGGAGCATGATTGAGGGTTACTTCCAGGAGAAGAAATGACTCAGATATCTGTGTCACCAAAAGCCATCCCACCAAGGGTAACAACTTATGAAAAGTGGAAACCTGAAGCACACCATACAACCTGCAAACAGCTCAAAAAGTTGGAGAGTCCCCTTCCAGGCAGCTCAGCTGCTCTGATTGTTTCTCTTATCAGTCCTTACTAGTGTATCATCTTGGAGACTAAGGAGACTAGTGAATCTGATCAGTTTCAGGAACTTCCTGAAGCTTTTGAGTTGTTTAAATCCTAAATTTAAAGTACTTCCCCGCAGGATGGCACATTTCTCCTCCCTTTAGAACATCTTGAATTTTAAGGAGCATCCATCTACGATGTAATGCTTTATCTCTTATACAAAAATAATATATAAGGAATTGGAGAGATGGCTCAGCAGTTAAGAGCACTGGCTGTTCTTCTGGAGGACTTGTTTTCATTCCCAGCACCCACATGGCAGCTCACACCTGTCTATCACTCAACTTCTAGAGGATATGACAAAGTGCCAGTGCACATAAAATAAAAATAGATTACAAAAAACAAAACATATATATATTATATATGTATATATATAATATATATATAAACATTTCCTTTTCTTTTCTTTTTTTTTTAGAATTATTTATTTTAATGTATATGAGTACACTGTAGCTGCCTTTAAACACTCCAGAAGAAGAGGGCATCAAATCCCATTACAGACAGTTGTGAGCCACCATGTGGTTGCTAGGAATTGAACTCAGGACCTATAGAAGAGCAGTCAGTGCTCTTAACTGCTAAGCCATCTCTCCTGCCCCCTGCTGGAAATTTCTTGCATGAATTATTTGGTCTATATCAAAGGTTAAGCTGTAATCCAGTTCAGGGAAACCAGTAAACCCATGTAAAATTTGGTCTGTGTTCATCTCTGTTTTTATTTTGTTGTCGTCGTTGTCATCATCATCATCATCATCATCAGCAGCAGCAGCAGCAGCAGCAGCAGCAGCAGCTCTACAGCTTTGGGGAAAGGTTGTGACAAAGCCTCCTACTCTGTAGCCCTGGGTGGACTGGAACACACTGTATAGGCAAAATTAACCTCAAACACACACTGATCCTCCTGCCTCAGCCTCTTGAGTACTAAGGTTATAGGCATGAGCCACCGTGGCCAGCTTTAATCTGTTTTTCTGGGGGGAACCATTTTATTTGTAAAGTCATAAAGCTCACACAAAACAAGACATAGAAGGAATGCACCCCATTATGATAAATGCCACGTTTGACAAACACACAGCTGACATGGAACTCGGGGGTAAAAACTGGAAGGCTTCATTCTAGGGTCAGGAACAAGACGAGACATTTCTTCTCTACCAACCTCTTCTGTTCAAGGAAGTAAGTGCTAGAAGTCCATGACAGGGTGATTTGGCAAAGACACAGAGGCTTCCAAATAGAAAAGGAAGAGGTGAGGTTGTCACTGTGAGCTGATGACATGATCTTGTGTACAGAAAACCATAATCACTCCTTAATCCCTCTAAAATAGCTCTATTAGAGCAAGAAAGAAATGCAACATAGAAATCAAGTATTTCAGCACACAGGCATCGATTTACATGAAAAAGAAATCAAGCAGTGAGCCAGCACCATGGCTCCGTGGGTAAAGATGCTCTTTGCCAAGCCTGACGTCTGAGTTCCATCCGGGGTGCCCAGGGATAAAGAAGAGAACCAGCTCCCATGAGATATCTCCTGACCTCTACACACAGAAACAGATTAACAAACAAATAAATGTTATGGGGAAAACATGAAATCAAGAAAGTTCAGGAAATAGATTAGTAGTAGGATGCTTGTCTGGAATATTCAAAGTCCTGGTTCAATCTTCACCACTCCCTCCCTCCCTCAAAAAAAAAAAAAAATGGTGTTAGGCTGGGGATAGAGTTCAGTTGGTAGAGTGCCTTGCCTGGTATGCACATGGTTCTTGGTTTGCTCCCCAGCAATATATACATATGTATTAGTCAGGGTTCTCTAGTGTCACAGAAATTATGGGATGTCTCTATATATTAAGGGGATTTATTGTAATGACTTAACAGCCTGTAGTCCAACTCACCGAACAGTGGGTAGTTGTGAATGGGAAGCCCAAAGATCTAGTATTCGCTCAGTCCCACGAGGCTAGTTGCTTCAACTGATCTTCTCTATAAACTCAGATCCTGAAGAATTAGGTTCCATCAGTTGTGCTGACAAGTATGTGCAAGCAGATAAAGAAGAATGAGTCATCCTTCTTCCAATGTCCTTATGTAGGCCTCAGTAGAAGGTGTGGCCCAGATTAAAGGTGTATACCACTATGCCTGGATCTAGAACTTGCTTTGTCCCAGGCTGGGCTCGAACTCAGAGTCGTGTGTGTGTGTGTGTGTGTGTGTGTGTGTGTGTGTGTGTATAAGAGAGGGAGAAAGAGGTGAAGAGTTGAGAGCTGGGATAGCAGGGATACATAATAGTTAGTAGTATGTAGTGCTGTTTGCAGGCAGTAAATTAGTTTTATGCATCTTTATCTATATACTATAAATTGTAAGCTCTTACTGCCAATGACTTATCATTATAAAGACTGACTAGGGCTGGAGCACCACCATGGATTGCCAGGGGATGAGAGTAATCATTGTTCTTGCAGGGTACCTGGGTTTACTTCCCAGCACCCACATCAGGTGGCTTACAATGTTGTGCCAGGAAGTGTTCGTGAACCCCAAAGACCACCAAGGAGCCGTTTCCAATGTAATAACATTAGGGTCTCTTTATTACATGCTCAGGCTTGGGCTCTCCCCCAACCCAACCCTGACACATCGGGATGGGAAGGGAAGGTGGAGCAACCTCTCGAACCCTCAACAGGACAAGGTTTTATAGGATATGGAAGTAAGTGTGTGTGTGGGGGTGGGGGGAGGTTCTATCCTGGTATCTAACTGAATGTCTATTTTAAGCAGACAGGAAGGTGCTCTGAGGCAAAACCATACCTATATAAAATTGTATATAATCGTAAACAGTCTGAAAGTACATCTGAGGGGTTGGGGATTTGGCTCAGTGGTAGAGCGCTTGCCTAGGAATCGCAAGGTCCTGGGTTCGGTCCCCAGCCCCGAAAAAAAAAAAAAAAAGAAAGTACATCTGAAACAATCAGACTAATCTTTGATTAACTGTTGCTAGGAAGTAGCTAGGGAGTAACTCTTGCCAAGGACAAGCCATGGGGTCCTTCCTGGTATGTGGGTGCAGCTTGGGGTCTGCTGCAGGTCAGGTTCTCAGGCCTTTTTTCTTTAAGATAGAGGCTGGGACCAAGACGGAGTAAGTTTGGCCTCTCAGCAGCCACCTCTGTAACTCTATTTCCAGGGGATCTAACACACACACACATACACACCATATGTACATACATACATACATACATACATACATACATACATACATACATCTAACACACATGTATGTATATATGTATATATATATATGACACACACACAAAGCAAAAATAATCTTTTTAAAGATATATATTTTCTTTTAGGAAACAGTAATTACTGACAACGCTGCATTTGAAATACTCAAAAAGATACTACCTTTACAAAACTCCAGGTGAGTTGCACACATCAAGACCGCCATTAACTGCACAACCAAGATGGCTCCTTACTGGTTCGGAGTGGCTGTCTTGAAAAAAACACAGCTTTGGTGTTTTGGGTTCTTTTCCTCCTACAATTGGGCTTTTGAATCTGCATCCAGTCTGTGCTCTCCCCGCCGGCTTTCCAGTCCTACAGAATACCGATTTCAGGCAGGGGATAATCCACGAGCTAAAGTCCTATCAATGCCATAGACTCGTAGCCCTAAGCTCCTACCAGGAAGTTGTCTGAATGTCGGTGTCCTCACACATGGCTTTTCTCAGTTTCTCAGGGACAGGTTTGGTATTGCCAGCTAAGAATCCCAAGGAGGAGACTGAGCTGCTTAAGTCGGAGGGAGCAACAGTAATGCCCAAGTCACCTGAGCCTCCTTCACAGTCACAGGATTCAGAAAATGGATACATCAATGTGACTTCTCTAAAGGAGACATCCCACACACAAGGGGACCGGAAGCCAAAACTATGACCTCACGGGATCTGAAACAATACTAATCATGCCTACTAAGTCAGAGCCTGGGTACAGAGGTGCAAACTGAGCTGGAGAAGTCTCACAGAACACCCTGGACATCAACAAGGAGTCTTCAAAATCGCTTTTTAAACAGTCATTAAAATTTTTCAAAAATGGAATTATCGTTTGATATACCTACTGATAATGGGTTTTTAATTCTTTTCTTTTCTGTCTATTGGTGTTTTGTCTGCGTGTGTGTTCATATACTCTGCATATGTCAGAAGAGGGCATTGGTTCTCCTGAGACTGGAGTTGGCAGACAGCTGTGTCATGTAGTTGCTAGGAATGGAACCCCTATCTCAGCCTCACAAATGCTGGAACTACATACATGGGTTGCCATATTCTTTTGGAACCGGGGCTGGAGAGATGGCCCAGGAGGACCAGAGTGTCCCAACACCCATGTGACAAGCTAGGTACCCTGCACATGCCTGCACACCCAGCTTCAAGGAGGGTGAATGTTCACTGGGGCTTACTGACTTGCAACCCCTAGAGAAAATCAGAAGTCCAGGTTGAGGGAGAGACTCTGCTTCAACTTAATAGGTGGTAGATGACAGCTGGCCTCTTCCGGCCTCAGTGCTTGCACAAGTGTGGATACCTACTCACATTCATATATGGAAATAAATATTAATACTAAGACCACAGAATTTGAGGAAGGTGTTCAGCGTTGAACCTCACCTCTACATGAACATTCACTCTCAAAAAAATGTATTTAAATCAATGTTTTATTACCAGTCAATGGTGAAATGTCTATAATCCCAGAACTCTGGGGGCAGAGGCAGGCAGATCTCTGAGTAAGGGTTGGTCCACAAGTGCAAGTACCAGGACCGCCAGGGCTATACAGAGAAACCCTGTCTTGAAAAAAAAATGTATAATACGATTCAAATACTACAAGGAGCTATTGGCCTTTGATAGCTGCAGGAAGAAGGGGAATCAAACTGCTTTAATAGTGTAGCACCTGCTTCATTGGGAGGCCACACAGACAAGAATGTGTGGGCAGCACAAATTGGCCTTGATGAGCTGTAGAAAGGAGAGAGACAGAACACCAAGGTGGGTAGACTGGGCAGTCGAGTGGACTGGGAGGAAGTTCTCAAAGATGTAACAGAAAATTCAAATCAAAACTCATGTATTAGTGGGGTGTGATGGAGCAAGCTTGTAATCACAGTTATTTGGGAGGTGGAGGCAAGGCGATCAGGAGTTCAAGGTCATCTGCTGGCCTATCAAGTTTGAGGGTAAACTGACCCTGAGATAACATGAAATGCTATCTCAAAAGTTCCCAAACACCGAGAGCTATTCTCCCAGAGGACCCAGTGTCAATTCCCTACAGCCATCTGTCTCAACTGTCTGTCATTCAAGTTCTAGGGGATCTGACGCCCTCTTATAGCCTCTGGGGGCACGAGACGGACAAACATAACACCACTACACATTAAAAAATTTTTTTTAAGTTCCCAAATAAACACATACTTGAATAAGGACAATAAGAGATTAACTGCAAAGTGAAATTACTAGCACAAAGGTTTTAAAACCTGCAACTTTCTGTGTCAAATGAGCTAAAAGCTTGTGACAGAAATGAGTCTAGAAACCCATCCCATGGGCAAATACCAATCCCTGACACTATTAATGATACTACTCCATTATGCTTGCAGGCAGGAGCCTAGCATGGCTGTTCTCTGAGAGACTCTCTACCCAGCAGCTGACTCAGAAGGATGCAGAGAACCATGGCCAAACATTGGATGGAGCTTGGGGACTCTTATGGAAGAGTTGGGGGAAGGATTGAGGGCCTCTGAGTGGATAGGAACTCCACAGGAAAACTAACGGTCAACTAACATTGATCTTTTGGGGCTCTCAGAGACGGAACCACCAGCCAAAGAACATACACAGGCTGGACCTAGACACACACACACACACACACACACACACACACACACACACACACACACACAGCGCAGATGTGCAGCTCAGTCTTCATGTGAGTCCAGAATAACTGGAGTAGAGGCTATCCCAAAAGATGTTGCCTGGCTGTTTCTTCTAGCTGGGCTGCCTTGTCTGGACTCAGTGGGAGAGAGTGAGCCTAACCTACAGAGACTTGATGGGGGTGGGGGATAACCAGAGGAGATCTCTACCCTCTCAGAGGAAAAGGGAAAGAGGGAATGGGGGAGGAATTGTGGGAGGGGGAAACCAGGAGAGGGGGCAGCGATCTCGGGATGTAAAGTGAATCGATTAAAAAATAAAAACATTTTACAATCATAAAAAAGAATGAAATTGGGTTGGGGATTTAGCTCAGTGGTAGAGCGCTTGCCTAGGAAGCGCAAGGCCCCTGGGTTCGGTCCCCAGCTCCGAAAAAAAAAAGAACCAAAAAAAAAAAAAAAAAAGAATGAAATTACATTTCCAGCATCGCGACTTCGCCAACCCTACATAACATACCATTTTAAAATATGGAATGTGACCCAGAGGGTCCTCTTCTCATGGGCTGTAACAGAGTGACAGTTCGGGAAAAGCTGTCTGCAAAAGATTCATTTGTATTACGCTAATACAGTCATGCGAGTGGGGAAGCCCACAGACTTTGACAAAGATGCCTGCGCTCCTTCCCGCAACTCAGACCAACTCAGCTAAAAAATACCATTCCGAATTCCCTCAGTACGTGCCACACTTCCGGGGCGGGGCGCAACCGCAGTCTGTTTCCACTGCGTCTGCGTTTCCGGTGAAGTTCGCGGGACCTATCACCGGAAGTTAGGCTTCTACTTCCGAGTCAAAGCCATGGCGGTGGCAAATTCAAGTCCCGTCAATCCAGTGGTCTTCTTTGATGTCAGTATTGGCGGCCAGGTAAGATGCGGGCGGCCTAGCGGGCCTGTGCGGGCTGACTGGACTCGGGTAAAGGAGGCAGCCGAGGGGGCCCTTCTAGCCCTCCCGAGATAGGCTGGGTCAGGCGGTGGAGGGGGGAGCTTCCGAGCTGCATGGACAGCGGTCGTGGGCTGAGTATTGCATCTCCCGTTTCTTGCAGGAAGTTGGTCGCATGAAGATCGAGCTCTTTGCAGACGTGGTGCCTAAGACGGCAGAGAACTTTAGGTAAAGATATGTATGCTCCAAGTGAACCAGAACTGAGCCCTCGGTTCAGTCTTTGCCATGTCTGCCTCTGTTCATTTATTCATTGCCTTAGAGTAGTGCTCTGGGTATTGCACTGGCCAAATAGCTACCGACTTTGACCGATCCCATATCAACTTAAATCACTAGTCTACGTGCCCTGACATCCGCCCGATCAGTTAGTTAGTGGGCATGCTGGCCCCAGTGTTTGAACTCTCCTCTCCAGAGATTAGAGGTGCTCCAAGCAGTGATGGTACGGCGGCTGAATCGTTCACTCTTTCTTTCTTTCTTTCTTTTTAGGCAGTTCTGCACTGGAGAATTCAGGTCAGTCTCAGATGTGTTTGACTTCTCCACCAACTCCTGAAGGGTGACCTGGACATTTGGTGAGGGTATTGGAGAACCATGAACAGGTCTCTAGTAATGAAAGATGATATGCAGAGAGAGGATGACTCCTTGGATGTGTTCTTTATCTCTTCTCCCATCCAGATCTTAGTGAGAGTCCTCTTAGCTTCTCGTGCATCCTAAATGGGGAAGACCCACGTTTATTTTTCATCATTCCTAGTGTCTTCCTTTGTGTTTACAGAAAAGACGGTGTTCCGATAGGATACAAAGGAAGCACCTTCCACAGGTAAGGAAGGCTTTTGGCAAACTGGAAATGCAGTCATCTCTTGGTATCTGTACAGGCAGTCCTGTACACCTGAGTCCAAAACCTGTGGAGGATTAAGTCTGTTGTTTAAATGGCATGTTCAGGGCTGAGGCTGTAGCTTGGTAGAGAATTTGCCCAGCATTCATAAGACCCTGGATTCGGTACTCAGCACCATGTAGTCTGTGCACAGCGCCTTAAGTCATGCCTGACTTTATGTCATACTGATTGTAGAAACAGTGCCAGGGGAAGCACTCTGTACCTACTCAGTACCTGTTCAGTACAGGAGCATGTCCACATGTTCCTGTACCCAGCTTTTATGTTGGTGCTAGAGATCTAAACTCAGATCCTTAGGCTGCACAGCAAGCACTTTACCCACTGAACCCTCCCTGGTTCCGGGTTATTACTTAGCAGAGACTGCGGTAACCACTGTTACCAGGCAGTCGTCTGTAGGAACCTGACCTTCACGATCTCCTGGCTTTCTATGTTTACTTATGAGTTTGACAGAAGTTGCTCCATTTTAATCCTGAAAATGTCCATTGTCTCCCATATCAAGGGTTTTAGAGTTGCAGTCTGTAATCCTCCCCCGGCATTCTTGTGAGGTGGTATGTGTTTTCTGAATTCTGCACGGTAGGGAACAGAGGCTAAGCAAAGCTAAGGACCTGGGTACACTAGCTGACATCATCCTTGAGTTTCAGTGTGTGCAGTAGTCCATTCACATTGTGTTCTCTTTCCCCAAAGTGAGGTGGTTTTTTGATGTTGTTGTTGTTTTGTTTTGTTTTCCTTTGGTGACTGTAGGTGTTTCTCTGCCAGGTTTTCAGTCCCTTTCTGTTGTTAAGGTGCTGACTCATACACCTGAGGGCAACTTAAAAGGGGCCCCTGAGTTAAAACTGTTAATCCCTCAGCTGGCTTACCCCAGGGACAAAGACTTTCTCTAAGCCTCAGTGATAAACACTGAACTCCAGAAAACATGCTAATCTACCACTTCAGTGGCTGAACCACTGAATCTCCCCTCAGGATTTTTTTTTTTAACTCTGTTTCAGGGTCATAAAGGATTTCATGATTCAGGGTGGAGATTTTGTTAATGTAAGTACTGCTTTTTTTTCTTTGTTAATTTTTTCCAGCAAGGCCCAGTCTTGAGATTTAAGAATAATAGCTAAGGGATGGAGAGATGGTCTAGCAGTTAAGAGTACTGACTGCTCTTCCACAGGTCCGGAGTTCAAATCTCAGCAACCACATGGTGGCTCACAACCCTCTGTAATGGGATCTGACGCCCTCTGTCAGTCACTATCTTGCTGCCTCATGACAAGGTTGCACTAGATGAAAAGCTGCTTGGTTCAGCTAGGACAGCTGGCTGGCTAGCTCCCCTTACCTGTGGACAGTTCTCCCCGGCCTTATCATCTGGTTTCCAGGGTGCCCAGCACTCCAGGTCACTAATGTGTCTCTTCTCTACTCAGGGCGATGGTACTGGAGTCGCCAGTATTTACCGGGGTCCATTTGCAGATGAAAATTTTAAACTTAGACACTCGGCTCCAGGCCTGCTTTCCATGGTAAGTGAGGTTTGGTTAAGATTTGGGGTTAGATTAGATTACTGCCTGGTTTCTGGTGCCTTGACACCCAGTTCTGTCCCTTGGAATTAGGCCTCACGTGCACCTAGCCCCTCCTCCTTCCTCAGTGTGGTTTGATCTTGTTGGGTGGGTTTTCACAGCTGTAGAAAGCAGACTAAGCTCTGACTTGTGTTGTGCCTTTATATGCACCATGACTGGGCTTTTGCCTCAGTGTCCAGTGGGCTTCCACGGTTGGTGCTCACCTGTTGTTGCCCTGGTTGCCGTGAGTCACTCGCCGGCATAGCTGCATCCTGACCACGCACCTGCTTTCCCCTCTCCATGCTCATCATTTCTATCCCCACACCTAGATATCTCTCCCCAATTCCTGATCCCTCCTCAGACCCCTCCTACCTCCATCCAGCCCACCTCTGCTCATTGCTTGCCCATCTCACCTTGCTCACTCTCCCTCCTCCCTTCCCTTATTCACTGCTCCTGCCCCTACTTCCCACCCCTGCTATCCGTGCCCCACTCCTCACCTCCTTGGTCCCAGTATTTACATGGATATGCTCTGTGCACACATCTTCTCAGGCATTTATGAAATGAAAGGTTCCGTCACAGCTGCTCCATGTCAGACCTCATGGCAAAGTGTAAAGCTGTAAACATGACCTCTGACATTGCGACATGTAGGGTCTAACAACAAATGCACATGCAGGTGACCAGCCCAGTACAGAATAGTTCATGCCATCAGTACAGTAAGTGAGGGCCCCTCAGGGTACATAAAAGGACCCTAATGGCCTAGAGAAAGCCTTCCCAGAGGGGAAAGATCTGAGTCTTTACAGGAAGCCGGTACCCAACCCCATAAGAGGAAAGCGTTTTGGGTCTAGTGCATAGGCTCTGCAAAAGTCCAAGCCCACACAGACACACAGACATAGTCAGATAGGACAGGTGGCGCTTGCTTCGTGTGATTCCCTCCTGCTTTTGTAGTGCTGGAGATTGAACCCAGGGTCTCTGTATGATAGGCTATGTCCTGCCTAGCCCTTTGCAACTCTTTACTCTTTTTGTTTTGTTTTGAGACAGGATCTGACCATGTACCTCTGACTGGCATTAAACTTGGTATATAGACAAGGCTGGCTTCAAACTCAAATAGATGTGCCTGCCTCTGTGTGCCGGGGCCACCACACCCAGCTTACTTATTATTATTATGAGTTTGTGTGTGCGTGATGCTGAGAGTATATTTCCAGTGTGTGGGAATGTGGAGGTCAGAGGATAACTTTTGGAAGTTGAGTCTCTCCTCTCTCCTTTACATGGATTCTAGGGGTTAAGCTCAAGTTGTCAGGTTTATGGAGCGATCGCCTTTATCCTCTGGCCCTCTGGCCAGCCCCTCAGCCCTCTTTCTGCTTTTCCTTTTGAGGCAGGATCCCACTCCATTGCTTAAGATGGCCTTGAAGTCATTCTGTATCCCAGGGAGATCCTGAGCTCAACAGTCCTCCTGCCTCAGCCTCCAAAGGAGCTGGGCTTACAGGCCTGTCCCAGAGCCTTCTGTAGCATAGTTGCCTTGGCTTCGTTCTTATGAATTCTTCAAAGGCAGGGACAGGTCACTTGATCTCAAGGCCCACTTGCCTGCCACAGAAAGACGCAGAGGAGCAACAGAACAGTTATGCGAATGTCTGCCCAAGGCTCTCGGGTACTCAGCACCTTACCTGCCTTAATTCATTTTCATACAGAATGTCCCATTGAGATAATGAGCAAACTGAGGCTCAGGCAGGTTGCATCAGTGAACTAAGATCGCACAGTCACTGGTGGAGTTCTGGGCTTCAGTCTGTGTTAGCTGCTGCAGGGCTATTCCCTGGACATAAGCTATCCCACCAGAAAGGAAGAATAAAGATGTGTGCAGAGGAACAGAGGGAGGTCCTGATCCACACTGTCATTGGCAAAGGGTTCTGTAAGAACAGCAGAGTTGAGGTAGATGGATGTGGGCCCATTCCAGAGCAGGAGACCACTCTAGCTGGCCGAGTGGACAGGAGGGAGTTCTTCCTCCTATGCAGGAGAAGCTCAGGAGGACATGTGCAAGCATCCCAGCTTTCTTTTGAGACATGGTCTCACTGTGTAGCCCTGACAGACCCGGAAGCTCCATAGGTCAATCTGGTTTCAGTCCACCTCCATCCTCCTGCTTCTGTCTACTGAATGGTTAGCTTATTTGTATGTGTGAGGACCCAAGTTCAATTCCCAGCTTGGTTAAAGAAAAGAAAGATGAAAGAAATTTCCAAGGTGTAATATACAATCTCAGATTGGAGGTGACCCCAGACATTCCCTGCTTCATGCTTAAACATAGAACCGGCCATTTCACATTCATATTATGTCTGATTAAAGCTGGTGCCCCATTCAGTGTGAGTTCTGCTCTTGTAGTAGTGGTGTTCTGTAAAATCTGCTCACCCATACCCCACCCCCCAGGCTGTCATTGAAGTCACCATAGTAGTGTTCTGTCCTCACCACCGGGATGGCCTTGAACTTGGGGTTCTCTTCCCTCCGTCTCACATACTGGGGTTATAGTCATGGGCGCCTATGCCCACTTTGTGTGTCTTTGAGTAATAGCACTTTCACTTTTCTATTTCCCGTCTCTCTTTCCCCCAAATCTTTGTGTAGTTACACGGACACTGTCGTAAGGCAGCACTGCAGGAGCTCAGTGTAGGTCTGAGGGATGAAAGTGGACTTAGCAGAAGGCAGTTATGATCACAGCCTGTTCCTTCGTTCTACGGTATTGAGTGTGTTAGTGTAAAGATTATTTTGAAACTGGCCATGGTGCGCATGCCTGATCTCTGCTTGCTTGCGGGGCTGAGGCAGAAGGATCTTGAGTTGAGGGCAGTGCTGCTCTGTCTCAGGACTGGGCATACAGTCAGTGCCAGAGTGTCACTCAGTGTGTGCGAGGCCCTAAGTACCACAAAAAAGGGGGAGACAAGGCTGTCGTGATAGCTCATTCATGTTATTCTAAAACTCAGGAGGCCGATCTCCACAACTCTGATGGTTTGGTGCCAGCCTGGGCTACAGAAATGAGACCCTATTTTTTAGGAGGGGGAGGGGACAAAACAAATTGAGCCTGCCTCTGAGCAGACAGTTAGTAGGATAGAAAGGAGGGGTGGGGGAGAAAGTGGAAGAGACGTGGCTACAGAGTTTCGAATTCTCAGGGGGAAGTGGGCAGTGGCTCAGTAGCATGGTTTCTAGCACTGCACAGCATAAGCATGGCACATAAGCCAGCGCTTGAGGCAGGAGGATCAGGACTGTGTACACAGTTGAGTTCTAGGACAGTTTAGGTTACATGAGACCTTCTCTCAACCTCCTCTCCCCTCAATAAAAAAAAAAAAAAATGAAATTCAGCAATGAAAGACTTGGGACAGTGCAGGGACTGGAAGGGTGGCTCAGTGGTGAGATCACTTTTGTTCCTGCAGAGGACCCAAGTGTGGTTCCCAGCTCTACTTCAGGCTGCGA
Organism: Rattus rattus; assembly: GCF_011064425.1. Taxonomy (NCBI): domain Eukaryota; kingdom Metazoa; phylum Chordata; class Mammalia; order Rodentia; family Muridae; genus Rattus; species Rattus rattus. The sequence goes on from NC_046154.1 coordinate 37,647,707, forward strand.
ACAACTGCTACTGAGGATCCTGCGTGAATGTGGTGCACACAAGCTTTCCACAGGCACACGCATACAAGTAAATAAATTTAAATACATTGCAAAACCACTTCAGACGGCTGGTTTCATAGGTCTCTTCTTAGCTGGTAACTAATTTGTAAATATAGTCCAGTTGTAACTAATTCGCAATAACCACGCTAAGTCCTGCAAGGAGGGAAAGGGGTGTGGTAAGATAGCTCAGCAAGTAGAGACACCTACTGCACACCCCTGAGAGCCTGAGTTCAGTCCTAGCTCCATGTCAAGGTACAATTGGAGAATTTATGCCACACAGCCATTCTTTGACCTCAGACACCAGGTACATGTGCACAAGCGTGTGCAGACACACATAGTTTTTAGAAAGCTTAAAAGAGTGGGGTGGTGGTGGTGCACATGTTTAATCCCAGCACTTAGGAAGCAGGGGTAGGAAGATCTCTGAGGTCAAGGCTAGCATGGTTTGTCAGAAACTACAGAACTCGTTCCAGGATAGTCAGAGCTATACAGAGAAACCTTGTCTCAAAAAAAAAGAAAGAAAAAAGAAGAGAGGAGGGAACCAATGAGAAAAGTAAAGGAATTAGCTAGAGAGATGAGAGGGTCTAGGGGAAGAGAATAAATAAGAACAGAATATTATATATAATATAATATGTATCATTATATATGTACATATTATGAACTATATATATATATGCCTTAATTAAAGCCATCACTTTGTTGTATGCTAACCTAAAAACTTAAGTAAATCTTGTGTTTGCTTGTTTTAGATGAAGAGTCATTCCTATTATAAACCTCACACTGGGGCTTCATGGGTAAAGGTGCCTACCACCCAGTCTGATGGCCTGAGTTCAATCCCCAGGACCCATGGGATGGAAGGAGAGAACTGACACCTACAAAACTCGACACTAAAATGACTGTGCACTGTTTAAAGACTCTGTGTCCTATTTATCCTGTGTCTTTGTCTAGGTCTGGGCTCCTAATAGGTGCTCAGTTAGGTTGTAGTTAGAGCTGCAGACTTTGTGGGAAACCACCTAAAGTGGCCAGAGAAACTTAATGTAGGTGTATTTTGTTTCCGTCAGGCAAACAGTGGTCCCAGTACAAATGGCTGCCAGTTCTTTATCACGTGTTCTAAGTGTGATTGGCTGGATGGAAAGCATGTAGTGTTTGGTAAGTCTTACTCCCGTTCCACCGTCTCAGTCACTAGGGCCTGCCACAGACAGGATCCAGTCTCCACGGCCACTGGATGTGCTCAGCTGCTGTAGTTGCTCTAGGCAAGGACAGATGGACATGGTGGGGATGGGCAGGACAGATGGACATGGTGGGGATGGGCAGGACAGATGGACATGGTGGGGATGGACAGGACAGATGGACATGGTGGGGATGGGCAGGACAGATGGACATGGTGGGGATGGACAGGACAGATGGACATGGTGGGGATGGGCAGGACAGATGGACATGGTGGGGATGGACAGGACAGATGGACATGGTGGGGATGGACAGGACGGATGGACAGGACGGGGATGGACATGGTGGGGATGGCAGGACAGATGGACATGGGGATGGCAGGACAGGTGGACATGGTGGGGATGGGCAGGACAGATGGACATGGTGGGGATGGACAGGACAGATGGACATGGTGGGGATGGCAGGATAGATGGACATGGTGGGGATGGGCAGGACAGATGGACATGGTGGGGATGGCAGGACAGGTGGACATGAAGGTTGTCTAGAACTCAGGGGAAAGACAAGAGTATCCCAGTAAATACTTGTGAAGTTAAAGAAATGCCCCAGAGGCAGCATGGAGGAGTGGGGTTTTGGGGTCACTCGTTTCCAAGCCTGTACCCTAGTTCCCGTGTATATTCCCTGTGACTTTGGGCGAGTGAGCTCACCTCACCGAACCTCAGTTTCCATACATTGTAAGGGGTCTGATGAGATGCTGATTGAACGTGGGTACTAGGAGCTGGAAAACACTGCTCGCACCAAGAAGGGAGCCTTACTCCATGTTCTTCTGCAGGAAAAATCATTGATGGACTTCTAGTGATGAGGAAGATTGAGGTAGGTCCTGATGGGTGTCTCATGCCTATTACTGAGGAGCTAGTCTTTCACACCACCTGCCACCATTCACAGTTCCAGGCTCCTTTAGGAAAGAGAGCAAGCTTGGACCCATTCTTTAACCAGAATCCTTTGTGACCTGTACCCTGCCTGCCCCTCCATGGCCCCTCTGCCACTGTCTCCTCTGGTCCAGTGGCATCAAGCTCCTGGCTCTTCTCTAAGGAGGTCCTACAGGTGTGCACCTCCTGCCCTTTGCACCCCAAGCCTTGGCTCCAGCGCTTCTCTCTACCTAAGGAGTTCCTTCATGGGATCTCACCTACCCTTCGTGGCCCAGTTCAGGTGCCCCTCTTCTGTGACTCCCCCTCCATAAACGGGGTCCCTTCAGTGTTCTTTGGACTTGCTACATGATTCCGTGTGGGACTATGGCCTCTCGGTGTTCCTTTTCTCTTTGATCTGTTAAATTTTACTGTCTGTCAGGACACGCTCCTCATGTCAGTCTGATCTTGGACTTTCCCTAGGGGATGAAAGGTTCCATGAGGCACTGGACAAGTGCCTGAGTGCATTTCATGATCTTGTGCTTTGTTTTCTAGAATGTTCCCACAGGCCCCAACAATAAGCCCAAACTGCCAGTGGTGATCTCACAGTGTGGGGAAATGTAATCTAGACAAGACTGAACCAGGTAAGTGTTCTCTTCTCCCTGGCTAGGAAAGGGAATCATGGCTTGAGGGAGACTTTCCCTCTGCATGTGTGCTGGGAGCAGGCACTCCTTCAGAGCAAGTTTTCTCAATTGTCAGGAGAGGATGTCAACCTTAGGGTCATTGTGAGAAGCAAGAAAGGATGGATACTACAAATACTCCCCTTTTTACTGCTTCATACAATGTCACCCTGAGAAGGACCTGACTCCCTTGCACTGGGACCAGCCTGGGGAGCCCGGAGACATGCTATGCTGTCCACAGAACTGACACTGGTGTCCAGCTTTGGAAGCGTGGACCTCACATGCAGCGTTCACAGGGGCTCTTCCTCCTAATACTTGCCACTGGCTGCTTTGCACTGGGGCTTTCTGAAAAAGAATTGAGAGCACTCCCAGGAGGGAAGACATATTCTTGGAGGTGACTGCTAGTAAAGCAAAATGGCTTGGGTGTTAGAGCACACTAGGGGAAATGGGTCGGTCCACTCTGGGAGGAGCCATGGTGTTTGGTTTTACATTTTTTTCAAACCTACAGAAATGTTGGGGAAATGTTGATTAATCACTCTCGGAAGCTTGCAGCTAGGGTGACCGGTGATTGACATTTGTTATGGACAGGCTGTCTCCCCCCTCCGTTCCTATGCCACATCCTCTCCTCCGCTGTCTTCTTTCTCTTCCTTAACTCCCGGCCCTTAGTGCTTTCGTTCTCATTCCCAAACTACAGACCTCTTGACACTTCAGCCCTTAGCACTTCAGGGAAGAACCCCCAAAAGTGAGACATCCTAGATACACAACATGATGTTTGTAATACCTGGTACAAATTCCAGACTAACTTTTAAATCATACAAAGTCTATTTGTAGTGATGGGGACTGAGCCAAGATTGTGTATTCCACAAAGTACACTACCACTGAGCTGCACCCTCAGTCCCACTTGTATAGATGGACACACATGTGCGCACACACACACACACACACACACACACACACACACACACAGAGGTACTGGCTGGACATGTTGGTGTACTCCTCTACTCCCAGCTACTTGAAAGGCTGAGGCAGGAGGATCCTCTGAGAAGGTTTAGAGAACAGCCTGAGCAAACCCTTCACCAAAGTCCTTGTTTTCTTGTTTGATGTTTTCATCTGTCTGTTTTAATGTGTATGGGTGTTTTCCCTGCCCTTTGTGTAACCGTGTATGCCTGGTGTCCACAGAAGCCAGAAAGGGACATCAGATATCCTGGAGTTAGAAGTGCTTGTAGGCCATTGTGTGGGTGCTTGGATTTGAACCTGGGTCTTCAGGAAGGACAACAAATGCTCTTAATCACTGAGGCATCTCTCCAGCCTGCACTCCTTTATTTTTATTTGCACAAATAGCACAATACAATTTCCATGTGAAGACTTTAACACCAGAGTAACGATGTAGAAGCTGTCCTTCTCAGAAGTCACTGATCAGTGAGGTGTGTTCACCTTTGTCAGTTTGTTTTGGGGAAGATTGTTTTTTCTTAAAACGTTTTCTTTTTTTGAGTACACTGTATCTTTACTCACACACCAGAAGAGGGCATCAGATCTCATCACAGATGGTTGTGAGCCACCATGTGGTTGCTGGGATTTGAACTCCGGACCTCTGGAAGAGCAGTCAGTGCTTTTAATCACTGAGCCATCTCTCCAGCCCCAGATTGTTTTTTCTTAAATGACATCATGCTATAGTATTCCTCTTGCTTTTTTCCCCCTCTTTTTAAATTGTATATGTGTCTGGGTTGGGGGTGTGTGCATTCGAGTTAATTTACCTCCTTAGAGCTTGTACTAGGAGTTGTCAGCTACTGAGTGTGAGTACTGGGTCCTCTGTAAGAATGTAAGTGCCACTAACCACTGAGCCATCATCTCTCCACCCACACCTGGTTCTTTGCCTCAGCCTCCTTATTGCTGAGAGAAAATATTACCACACCTAGCTAGACATGGTGGGACACGTCTTTCATCCCAGCACTCAGGAGGCAGAGGCAGGCAGATCTCTGAGTTCGAGGCTGGCCTAGACTACAGAGCAAGTTCTAGGACGGCCAGAGCTACACAGAAAAAAAAAAATTTTTTTTTCTTATTTTTTGCTGAGTATGATGCTACACATCTGTAATTCTGTAATCCTAGCCAAGAGTATGACAAGATTAAGGGCCATCTGGACTTGAGAATGAATTCAAAGCTAGTCCGGCAGCTTAGTGAGACCTGTGTGAGAGGACAGATGAAGCCTGTTCAGGGGCAGGTAAAGGTTCCGCCGACCAAGCTTGTCGACCTGAGTTTGATCCCCAAGACCATGTGGAGGAAAGCGAACTTACTACTGCAAATGTTCTCGGACACGTGTTGTGGCTTTGCACAACCATATGCACGTGTGCAAAATAAACAAATGTAGCCTTTTGTTGGGGCTGGGTGTAGAGAGATGTACTTACAATGTCGGTATTTGGAGGCCAAGCTCGCCGCAAGGTCGAGGCAAGCCAGGGCAGCAGCTTCTTGGCTACCAGTGGAAAAGAAGCTGGGCTGCGGCTCAGGGCTGCAAAGCACCCACAGGGTGAAGTGGAACTTCCGGGTTTGGGGGAAGTCAGTTGTGTCAAGTGATGTTTTGCTGGGGCACACAGGTGAAAGGATGTTTTCTGAAACAGACACAAAAAGAAATGCACCAAAAAGCCTCTGGTGGTGTTTTGGCGGCTTCTTGCCGCTTTCTCGGACTTGGACGGATTGGCAGAGTGATGTCAGCTGATACTGACTCGTGCGGTGTTTTGTTGAAGCAAGGCTCGTGGGATCTTTACTTCATTGAGAGAGGCACAGCAGAGAACTGCACTTGGTATCCGTGACGGCACTGGTCACTCCTGCTGACACTTGCTGATTCATCGGAGGTCTGGCTGTTCCTGCTGGGTGACGCCATTGCTGCTGATTCCTGTCTGCCATCCTGACTGCTGGACTGGACTGCTGGTATCCTGACAATTGGAGACTGAAATCACCCCAAGGAACTACTTCTAAACCGCATACAGCAGAGCCTCTCGGTTTCCTCTGGATGGACCTGCCGGTGCTGATTCGTGTGAACTGCACTGATTATATCCTGACAACAGATTGGATTTGCCCCAAAGAACTATTTCTAACAAGTCCACTTCCCTGTAACCTAATGACCTCTTTCCCTCTACCTCTGGTGGGTGGTGGACTAGAAGGGAGGTTAAAGCGTTTAAGAACCCTTATTAAAGACCTGCACCGGGGCCAGGGTCTCACTATATCACCTTGACTAGCCTGTCTCCAACTCATGGAGATGCCCTGTCTTCCTTGTGCCTTGCGGAGGCATGCAGCAACATGGCTGCCAGTCTCTTTTTCACATAGAGATCTGGTCAAACACCAAACAACTCCAGTAACTGTCTCATCATCGTCTGTGACAGGCTTGTGCTCAGAGCATCTGGAATTTACAGGCATTCAGAAAGATTTACTGCATACGGTGTTGGAGAGAATACCAGCACTCTAGGAAGGGCATTAGGGTAAGCAGTGCTGAGGCAGGAAAGCACAAGTGCATGCTGGGAGCTACATGTGGACCTTGCTTGCCTAGACAAATGGTTTCCTTCTCAGGATGAACAGATACCATGAGCCTTTCTGCCACAGTGGGGGCTCCCCTGGGCTCAACCTGTCCCCACTTCCAGAGCTGGCTATTTCCTGTTCTCAGGAAGAGTTCATATACTGATCCCTGATCACCACTAGATGATAGAAGATTACATAAAGACTCAAAAGACATTTAAGAAATATATAATCTACCTAAAAATTTAGGTCTCTAGTCATGCCTGTGTGGATTATGTCTGCATCGGTCCCTTTGGCTGTTGTTTTCCAATCCCATGAGGGTTCACCACTTTGCTTTGTAATAGATTCTTAAAAACTTGTTTGGACCCGGAAGTAGTGGTGCACACCTTTAATCCCAGCACTCAGGCGGAAACAGGAACATCTCTTTAAGCTTGAGGCCAGCCTGGTCTACACAGTGAGTTCCAGGACAACCAAGGCTAGATAGACAGACCCTGTCTCAGAAGTTGAGTAGGAGTGGGGAGTTAGATTTGGCCAGGAACTCTTTATGTTAGGGGCATAGGGGCCGTAACTTAGTGATAGAGTCCTTGTCTGACACAAGATTCAATGCCCAACACCACAAGCCAAAACCCTCTCCACTGCAGTCTCCTTTTGGTACAGTTCTTTACAAACTGGAAAGCCTTGGGGCTCTATGAATTATTAACCCGCCTCCCCACTATTAGCAAAAGTCATTTACATCTTTCTCTGTCAAAGTCCCTCTTGTAGCCCAAAGGGAACAAATTCTTCAGTGGCCATTCACATTCCAGAGGCCTGCTAGAGCGGGACAGTCCAATGGGCAGCCCTGTCTGCAGTGATAGAAATGCATGCCTAGAACTGTACCTAGACACTAGAGCTAGGGATGTTTAAGCATGTGAAACTTCGCCACTGTGGCCAGGCTGGGGCGGGAGGAGTTTGAAACATTAGTTTAGCCTGGCAGACCAAGCACTCGCTGTAACCCAATCTGGACTCAAACTGTGACAATCCTGCCTCTGCCTCCTAAGTGTAGGAATCATAAATGTGCCTCACTGTGCTCATCACTGTGCTCAGCTACTCCTTACTTTTGAGATAAGGTCTCACATAATCCAGCCTCATGTTTGCTATGTAGCTGAGGATGACCTTGAATTTCTGATCCTTCTGCCCCCACCCTCTGAGTGCTGGGATTGCAGGTGTGCATCATCACATCTGGTCTATTAGTTTTAATTTAAAAGAATCGTATGTAGTTGTAGTGACAGCCATCTTAGACAGTGAGTTCTAGGCTACTTCAATTCAGTCCTCCAACCCCAACTTGCATGGACTGGAGCTGATACTTAGGGACCCAGCATCAGTTATTCTGGTACTTCCAGCCACTGCAGAGGCTGAGGATCACCTGTGTAGGCTTTGTTTGTTTGTTTAAAGATTTATTTATTATATATACAGTGTTCTGCCTGGATATGTGCCTGTACGACAGAAGAGGGCACCAGGATCCCAATACAGATGTCATTGTGCGCCACCATGTGGTTACTGGAATTTGAACTCGGGGCCTCTGGAAGAGCAGTCAGTGCTCTTAACCACTCAGCCACCTCTCCAGCCCTCAAAATCTACTTTTTTTTTTCTTTTTTTCGGAGCTGGGGACCAAACCCAGGGCCTTGCGCTTGCTAGGCAAGCGCTCTACCACTGAGCTAAATCCCCAACCCCTCAAAATCTACTTTTAATAAGAGTTCTTAAATGCTTTAACCTCCTTTCTAGTCAGCACACCACCCACCAGAGGTAGAGGGAAAGAGGTTATTAGGTTACTGGGGAAATGGACTTGTTTAGAAATAGTTCTTTGGGGCAAATCCAATCTGTTGTCAGGATATAATCAGTGCAGTTCACAAGAATCAGCATCGGCAGGTCTATCCAGAGGAAACCAAGAGGCTTTGCTGTATGCAGTTTAGAAGTAGTTCCTTGGGGTGATTTCAGTCTCCAATTGTCAGGATACCAGCAGTCCAGTCCAGTAGTCGGGATGGCAGACGAATCAGCAGCAGTGGCATCACCCAGCAGGAACGACCGGGACTGGCAGGGATGCCAAGGGAAGTTATGCCATGCCTCAACGAAGTGAAGATCAGTGAAGACAAGAGATGTGTTGCAAAGCCAGCTATGCAAGCCCACTGTCACTGTCCACTGAGCCTTACACTTTCTCCCAACACCACATGTCCTCCCACGAGTCTTGCCTCAGCAAAACGCCACGTGAGTCACTATCAGCTCACATCACTCTGCCAGTCAGCCCAAGTCTAAGGAAGCAGCGAGAAGCCCTCAACACCATCAGAGGTTTTTGGTGTGTTTTTCTCTGTGTCTGCTTCAGTAAAACATTCTTTCATATGTCTACTTTAGCAAAACGTCCTTTCACCTGTGTGCCCCAGCAAAACATTTGACATATCTGACTTTCCAAAGAAACCAGAAGTTTCCACTTCACACTTGACCCAGGAATTCAAGTTTAACCTGGGCGAGCATAGCAGCATAGCATGACCTCACTTTATTTTGAAGGCAAAGTGCTCGCTCAAGAGAGCCTGAGTTCAGGGGTTGGGGATTTAGCTCAGTGGTAGAGCGCTTGCCTACCAAGCGCAAGGCCCTGGGTTCGGTCCCCAGCTCCGGAAAAAAAAAAAAAAAAGAGAGAGCCTGAGTTCAGGTCCCTAGCACCCACAGAAACGCTGGTTGTAGGAGTTGGAGAGATGGTTCAGTAGTTAAGAACATTTGTTGCTGTAGCAGAGCATCCGGGTTCAGTACTTAACCATATGAAGCTTACAGCCATCAGCAAATCCAGTTCTAGGAGATCTGCTGCCCTCTTCTGACCCCCCGGGGTGCCTGTGTGGGGCACATACTTACATGCAAGCAAAACATGCACACGTATTCTCTTAAAGTGCTGTCGTGGGTTTTAAGGTGTCAGGGAGTCGAGATCAGTCTGGTGTAGAGAAGCTTGGCAGATGGCTGTCCACTTAGAATTTCTTCATAGTGAGACCTAGGACACGTTAAGGAAAATAAGGAATTCAGATGAAAACTTACAAGCTTCTCTAACCTCCCAGAAGTGTTTTTTCCTTTAATACTTTGTGTATTCTGCCCAAGTATATCTGTGCACCATGTGCATGCGTGGTGCCCAAGGAGGCTGGAAGACGACATCAGAACTCCTGGAACTGGAGCTACAGACAGTCGTGAGCTACCATGTGGGAGCTGGGAATTGAACCCAGGTCCTCTGAAGGAACAGGAAGTGAGAGTTCTTAACCACTGAGCCATCTTTCCAGCACCCCAGAAGTGTATTTTATTATACCTCAGGTTTGTTTTGGGTGCAGTAATGGTTGACTGCCATGTAGATTTTAGGACCTATTAGACAATTGTTGTCTAGTTGAATTTTGGGGTGGGGGTGCTGTGACAGTCTCAGCCTTTCGATCATCCAAATTACAGGTATGAGTTACCTTGCAGAGTATTCTTCCTCATACTTCAATGTGCTTCGAATTCCCAGAAGAATTGTTAGAAAGCTGGTTCTGGTGAATTTTCACCCGTAATAGTGGCAAGACTCAGCATGGAGGATTACAGGGTGTGTCCTTTCATGGAGAACCCAGCCCAGGAGGAAATGCCAATCAGTGTTCACAGGCTCACCTTACCGTGCAGCTGAACTGTCTGAGATTGCCCGCACTATAAATATAGCAAGTATAATAAAGAGACCAGCACCCTAGAGACCTGCAAGGGCACCCACATGTCTACCTGCTGTTGGGCGTGTGCACTATTCCCTGCTTTAAGAGTGGGGAGCTCTGCCACACGAGAGGTAGAATGCCGGGCTTCAGTCTGAAGGCAGGCTCCCATGTTGTCTTTACGTGCTTGGCTCTTCTAGGCAGTACTGTCGAGCCTTCTGAAAAAGAAAAGAGGGACCTGTGTGTATCGGCAAGATTTCTGAAGTGACTGTTGAGAGCCAGTATGCTGCCAAACATGGCACTCTGTTGAACATTTCAGAACTTAATGTGGAGCTAAATAGCACACTGCTGATAGTAGATACTTCTGCTGAGTAGCGACAGCAAAGACTTTTTTCAGTTAATGTCCTATTTCTGTTTGAATTGCCTACATTGAGCTTACATCTTCTAATAGAAACACACACTGTGTGTGTATGTGATATCCCAAGTCTTACCATTCCCTCCCAAAGCTTGCCTATGGTTAATATCAGTTCAGAATTCCTGCCTATATCCCTCCAGCTCATCTGGGTTCAGTCTGTCAGTGTTTTCCACCAGGTTCCATTACAGCATGTAACACAGTGCATCTATCACAAATAGATGTCTGGTTTTGTCTTGACTGAAAACACCTAAAGCAAGGATCATATTGAGAACTCAGTGCCTGGTGTCACAGACCTTTGTCCCTGCTGTAGATTACAGTCTATTTACGGTGCACTTATGTGTTCTTACACTCTTTGAGGGCCATGGGTAAACTTTCTGGGGTGTTTTTTTTTTTTTTTTTTTTTTTTTTTTTGGTTCTTTTTTTTTTTTTTTTGGGGCTGGGGACCGACCCCAGGGCCTTTCGCTTGCTGGGCAAGCGTTCTTCCACTTTGCTAAATCCCCCACCCCCTTTTTTTTTTTTTAAATTTTTTTTTTTTAATTTATTTACGTTTTGCATGCATCGGTGTTTTTGTTTTTTTGTTTTTTGTTTTTCTGAGCTGGGGACCAACCCAGGGCCTTGCGCTTGCTAGGCAAGTGCTCTACCACTGAGCTAAATCCCCAACCCCATGGGTAAACTTTCTGAACCTACATTGTGATACCAGAACTCACTCTCTCCTAGCAGAGGTGTGCCGCATAAAAGGACTGGTAAGAGAAAGATGGTGGCAGTACCTGGGTAGACAGGCCTTCCTCTGAGCACAGCTAGCCATCAAAGCCTGATGGAGACACAGCCCTTGAACCATGCAGAAAGCCCCACACCGTTAACTCTGTGGCCTTAGTCATTGAACCTGGAACTCTTGTCGGTCCCTTTGCATGGAGATAGGACATGCAAGCCAGTGATAGTGAGCTCGTGCAGTAGGTGACGCCACTTGCTGCTAACCTGAGTTGGATCCCTGGGACCCACATGCTTAAGACAGCCAACTCACACAAGTCCACTGATCCCATGACATGTATGTCCTCACATATATAAGTAAATGCAATTTACAAGTTAATGTATACTACACAGAGTAGGGAGAGGTGAATACACACACACACACACACACACACACACACACACACACACACACACAGTCTTCACATGGTCCTGGGGATTCAAAAAATCTAGTCTTTAGGAAAAAGATTTAAGAGTTGGGAGTACTTGTTCTGTGGAATGTCCCCTTCCTGTTCTTTTATCCCTCTCCTCACAGTCCTGTCTCTACCATTTAGGTCCTCTGCTGTTTTGGGGTGACATTCTCCCTTGAGTCTGACAAGCTGGACGGGCCTATTTGCTTCCCTGTCTCCACAGTGTGTGATCCAGGACCTGGAAGTATCATAGATCAGAACCAATAATCCTGTTTAAATTTCGAACTGTAAATAAAGGGTTTTTTTAATGCATGGATTCTGTAGTTACTACTTGTGTTGCTCATTTTTAAAGTCAAGAAAAGCCAAAGTTTACTCAAATAGGACAGTTTAAGTTTAAATGAAAAGTGTCCAGAGCTGGCTGGTGACACAGACCTTCAATCCCAGAATCAGAAAAAATAAGGAAACCCAAAGTACCAGGAAAAGTAACTGCAGACTTGGTCATGGCCTGCATTTAAAAGAAATCAGGGAGGGTTGGGGATTTAGCTCAGTGGTAGGCGCTTGCCTAGCAAGCTCAAGGCCCTGGGTTGGTCCTCAGCTCCAGAAAAAAAAAAAAAAAAAAAAGGGAAAAAAAAAAAAAAAAAAAAAGAAATCAGGGAAAGCTGTGCCTGTCTGGGTCAGGACTAGGAAGGTGGCAGATCCAGCCAGACCTCGGGAGAGCTGTGTGTGTTTCTAAGACGCTGTAATGATCTGTCCTGTCACCTCGTCTCTGGCTCTCAGGAGCTAGCATGAAGAACCAAGTGCTGTGTTATCAAAGCCTCCACCTTGCAACAGTTGCAGGGTCTTCTTGGGTTTACACTGGTGGACAAAAGTAGCTCTAGGTAGTCCAGGATATCCCAGCTTAACCAGCTAACTTGAGTCCTGTACAAACTGCCGACTTGGCTCAACAAACTGCTCCATGTTTGTGGGATGGTGGTTTGAGAGGGTAGAGACCCATAGCTAGGAGAGAATTGCTCTCCAGGGAAGTTTATAAATATGCATTGGTGTTTTCCTGCCTGTGTGAGAGTATCAGATTTCCTGCATGTGGTTGCTGGGAATTGAACCCAGGACTTCCTGACGGGCAGTCCTCTTAACCACTGAGCTACCTCCAACCCTGAGCTGGGGAGGTCTCAAGGGAAGTTTATATTCTCTCAGATCCCAGTTTTCTCTTCAGTAAAACAAGAGTGTCACATAGTTACCTCGGTGCTGCTGAGGGTCAAGGTCAGTGAGAAGGCATTGTAGTACATATCTAGTCTCAGCACTGAGCCTGAGGCAGGGGAAGGACAGCCTGAGCTACATCATGTGATCCAGGGGAGGATAGAATGGATGGGTGTGGTAACATACCTGTAATCCCAGCCCTTGGGAGGTGAAGGCAGGAGAATGAGGAACTCTGCAACCTTGGCTAAGTGAGACTTTGTTTCAAAACACAAACACACAGAGAACAGATACAAATAACATTCCTTGGAAAGTGTTTAAAAAAGGGGGGGTGGGTACTGGAGAAAATAGTTCAGTAGTTTAGTGGCTCAGTGACTGCTCTTCCAGAGGTCCTGAGTTCAAATGCCAGCAACCACATGGTGGCTCACAACCATCTGTAATGAGTGCTGATGCCCTCTTCTGGTGTGTCTGAAGACAGCTGCAGTGTACTCATATATAATAGATAAATCTTTAAAAAAGAAAAAAAAATACATGTTTGGAAAGGGAATAATCCAACATATAAAGATTCCCCTTCTTAGGAGCGTAATGTCGGATGAGACAGCCACTCTGAGCCAGGTGTGGTGGTACGTACCTTTCAGGCAGATCTCTGTGACTTTCCAAGAGCAGCCTGAATTCCAGGACTGCCAGGCTGTGTATTAAGACACTCTCGGGGTTGGAGATTTAGCTCAGTGGTAGAAGCGCAAGGCCCTGGGTTCGATCCCCAGCTCCGGAAAAAAAAAAAAAAAGAAAGAAAAAGACACTCTCAAAAGCACATGTACGAAAAGAAAGCTGCTATGACGCAACTTTCCTGAGGATCTATTCATTTCTATATTTTGGAAGGACGGGGTCTGCTATGTAGCCTTGAGTGGCTTGGAACTCACAGTGTAGACTAGGCTGGTTCTTGCTGCCTCTTCTTCCTACTTGCTGGGATTACAGCCATGTGCCACCATACCTACCCATTCCTCTTTCCTTCCATCTCATGGTCAAAGATTCCTTAGCTATATAGGCAGATGAACCAGGTCAATTCTAGACCAGAACCTGCCTTAAAGTGCCCTTTCTGTGTTCCAGGGACAAGGTGGTGAAATACAGAAAGGCCCTGAGCAACTTCCTGTAGCTATGTAAACAGACTTCAGAGAGCATAAGAAATACTCATGCTAAGCAGAGGGCTGTAAGTGACTGGACAGAGGGGAATTGTCCTGAGATGGGAAAGATGGGACAGCTGTGCACATCTGGTATTCTTGTGATGGGCTGTGCAGCTGAGCTCACTGACACCTGGTACGGCTGCCCTGCTGGTCTCTGCTGACACAGTAATGAGTAAGATGGGGCCCATGCTTATGACAGGAGCCAGGCAGGTGGTAAAAGCAGGAAGTGTGGTCTGGTGTCTAGTTTTAGCAGGATTTTTGTTTGTAACTGCTGTGTTCCTAACATCTGGAAAAACTAAGTATCTAATATCTACTAGATGGCCAATCTATATGTTATATGAACCAGATGTTCAGGTAGAGTGGAGAGATGAGGTGAAAGGGAGAGAAGAGGTAAAATTTAAAAATTAAATAAAAAATAAAATTTTATTTTTTAAATAAAATAGAAACTTGGAGCAGGCTTTTCAGGTGCAGGAGCGGTGGCTCATCCAATAAAAGCCTTCCTGGGCAAGTATGATGGTGTCAGTTGAGCTCCCCAGAACCCATCTAAGAGCCAGATGTGTTTATAATCCCAGTGTGTGAACAGCAAGATGGGAAGTTGAAACAGAGTTCTAGGGACGCTTGCCAGCTCACCTGAAATGTGCAGCCATGGTAGAAGCGCCTCGGCATCAGTAAAGTGAGGACTGACATCCGAGCCATAGTGCTCAGAGACCCACACACACAGACACGTGCACACCATAGACACAAAAATACTAACATTTTGAAGGCACCAGGCACTTGGGAAGCAGAGGCAAGTGTGTATGAGTTTGAGGCCAGCCCTGTCTGCGTAGTTCCAGGCTACCCAGAGCTGAGACTCTCCCTTAAAGCAAGGCCTGGAAGAGTTGACTGTGATGTAAATGCTGATGTATGGATTGGGGTTAGGATGCCGGGGTGGGTGGGTCAAGGTGTGTTTCTAAATCAGAGCCTGTGACTACAGGGGAACAAAGGGGAAGCTATTTTGCAAAGGACATTCCTGGGATGTGCCCCCTTGCATTCCTTAAAAGCAGAAACCAGAATTGTATTTGAGGGGATTCAAGGACTAACAAACTGATGGTGGTGGGGAGGGGGATGACTAGCAGAAAGGAATGGAGAGTCCCTAAGTTGGGACAGGAAATGAATTTCAACAGGACCTGTTGATGCTGGGATTTTATTTATTTATTTATTTATTTGAGATAGTTTCTCTGTGTAGCCCTGACTATCCTGGTATTCACTTTGTAGACCAGGCTGTCCTGGAACTCAATGATCCACCTGCCTGTGCCTCCTGGATGCTGGAATTAAGGTGCTTGCATTAGTGCATCCTAATGCCTCATCGTCATGTTACAGCAAAGCATGAGGGCACATGGATGAGTACCGAGTGAGGAAGTAAGGACACTCCTGAGCAACAAAGACAGACAGACAGGACAAAATTGGTACTTCAAGATACCATCTCTCCACAGCAGTTAATCTTTCCACATTTTAAAAAAGATTTATTATATATGAGTACACTGTAGCTGTCTTCAGACACACCAGAAAAGGGCACCAGATCCCATTATAGATGGTTGTGAGTCACCATGTGGTTGCTGGGATTTGAACTCAGGACCTCTGGAAGCGCAGTCAGTGCTCTTAACCATGGAGCCATGTCTCTAGCCCTTTCCACATTTCTTGTATTTGGTGTGCCCGTACACATTGTTTCATGTGTGGGGGTACCTGTGTGTGTGTGTGTGTGTGTGTGTGTGTGTGTGTGCGCGCGCGCGCGTGTGTGTAGGCCAACAGTTGATGTCCAGAATCTTCTCTTTTGCTATTCCAGTTTATTCATGAAGATAGTGTCTCTCAATCAAACCCAAGTTACATTGCTTGACATGGTAGCACACATCTTTAATCCCAGCCTTTGAGAAACAGAGGCAGGATGGTACGGTTAGTATTGCAGGCTAGCTCGTTTTGGGGATCCAGTGTCTGCCTTCTCAGGCTGAAATCCCAAGAGGGCTGCCATGCCCACTCAGCATGTATTCTGGGTATCCAGTCTTAACTCCAGAGCTGAAAGTGCTTGAACCACAGAGCCATCTCCCAAGACCCTGGTCATTTATTCTTTTTCTATCCATACTGGCCTGGAACTTACTATATAGTCCACGATGGCCTGTAAATCAGTGAAATCCTCCTGCCTCATTCTCTCAGCTTCTGAGTGTACAGGTGCCCACCACATCCTGTTGCCATTGCTGTCATTTTCCAAGTGCCTTTATAAGTTTGGGAAAGTCTCAAGTCTACAGGACATGCTGAGGAAGGATACATGAACAGCAGCCCTGGTACCTACCTCCTCTCTGCACATTGCTGCCCCAAGCCTTTTTACCTGGAATACTGCCCAAATGGCCCTGTGGCCACAAGCACTTCTTTGATTCATTTTTCATATTGTGTAATTAAACAGATGATTAACTTCAACCCTTGCACCACAGAAACAAAACAAGAATATATTAAAACGTTACATTGCTTGACATGGTAGCACACATCTTTAATCCCAGCCTTTGAGAAACAGAGGCAGGAAGATCTTTGTGCGTTCCAGGCATAGTGAGACCCTGTCTCAAAACGAAACAAAAAAAAAAAAAAACCATTCTATGTTAGGCACTAGGTAAACAGATGCTCAAGGGACGGACAGTCATGAAGGTTCGGCTACTACCAAGAACACAAGGACAGGACCATGAAGACCAGGTAGTCCAAGCTTCCAAGTGACACCCTGTCTCAAAAGGGGGTAGAGCGGAGAATGTTACAAGAGGAATTTAAAGAGAGAATGTTACAAGAGGAATTTAAAGAATGGTGGAAGAATATAATACATAGTTAACAGCTAGTGAGAGAGAGAGAGAGATAATAACAGCTTAAAAAAAAAAAAAGAGGGCTGGAGAGATGGCTCAGTGGTCAAGAGCACTGACTGCTCTTCCTGAGGTCCTGAGTTCAAATCCCAGCAACCACATGGTGGCTCACAACCATCTGTAATGGGATCTGATGCCCTCTTCTGGCCTGTCTGAAGACAGCTACAGTGTATTCATATACATATAATAAAAAAAAATCATTTTAAAAAAAAAAGAGTCCCTGGTAGGTTGAACAAGGGATGAGTAGGTGGGGGGTGCATTTGGAGAAGTCATACCACAGTAAGGAACTGACTGCAATGTAATGGCAGTCACTAAAGAGTTCCAGTGTTGGGTTGGGGATTTAGCTCAGTGGTAGAGCGCTTGCCTAGGTAGCGCAAGGCCCTGGGTTCGGTCCCCAGCTCTGAAAAAAAGAACCAAAAAAAAAAAAAGAGTTCCAGTGTTTTCAATAGAGCATTGGCTGTTTGGAGGAATATTTAGAAAGGAGGAGGTCTGGATGGGGCAGTACACGCCTTTAATCTTTGAATGCTTTAACCAGACTTGAGAGTTTGAGACCAACCCCGGCTACACAAGAAAACCCCGTCTCAAAACAAAACAAAACAAAAACACTAAAAAGAAAGAGAATCTGAAATGTTGTATGTAGTACAGCAATTTAAAGACAACTTTGTAACAAGCAAAGGCTACATCCCATTTCTAACTCCACTCTGATGTTACTCCTAAAGGTGCTTGATACTGACACCAGGAAGGACTACAAGTTGTCTTTCTTCCACGCCAGTGTACATGGTGGCCCACAGCCCCCATCCCCACCCCCCAAATAAAAATAGTAAGACTATTTTCAGTAAAACAAAACAAAAACATTCAAAGCACAGGTATCCTCTGCTTTTGGACCTAGTTGACCCAGCAGCCCACAGAGCCTTTCATATTATTTGGCCCTTTATATTTTTGCGGGTTCTGTTCTAAGCAATGCCAATCACCAAAAGTCATGGCAGAAAAACTAGACTGGCTTCATGATCCTATTTTTCAGAACTGATTGAGGAAGGCAAGTGGAGTGTCAGGGCCAAGGATTTACTGCATTAGCTTTTTTTTTTTTTTAAATTTCTATTACATGTATTTATTTACTGGGAAGTAGAGGTGTGCCGGTGCTCCTCGTGGGAAGGTCAAACTACACCTTACAGGAAGACGCTAACTTTCTCTTTCCATTACAGAGAAAGAACTCGTGTCTTCAGGTTTGGTCAAGTGCCTTTACACACTGAGCCATCTCAGATCCTCTTTAACTGTTTCCCCTACTCCCATCCCTTCTTTCTCTGCAGCCCATTCTCCAAGCAGCAGCCTTTTTTTAACCATGTTACTCCTTACTGGCGATCTCAGGTTGGATCGCGCGTTAAAAACACCTAGTTGACCCTGCCCACCTCTAAATCCTACGTCGATTGGACTCCTTATTTGCATTCTCCTTGAGGCCCTATCTTTTCTAGGCCTTTTACAAACCTACCTTTTCCTGAAATGTCACCACCCAACTCTTCCTGCTTCCACTCCCAAACGCTGCGCTCGCCCAACCAAGAAGTGTTGGGCGTTTAAATTTCTGCCTCCATCAGAAAGCAGAAACTCACTGTCAAACTACTTCAATCAGTTAATAAAGAATGAATGAAGGTAGGCGGAAGGCTTCAGGAACAGAAGGTGCGTGTTTTAGTGTATAAAACAAGGCTAGCAACCCTTATCTACAGTGCTGCTTAGTTTAAAGAAAAAAAACAACCCACTAATATCCAATAAATGTGAGACGAAGTTAAATCTGATCGGTGGCCAGTATGAAATACATTCCTCGTACGCCCGGGGGAAACGATCACCCCCGCCCTAAACACGCTGAGTCGTGGCAGCCCGAGCGCCTGCGTGGTCCCTCCAAGGTGACTGGATCACCAAAAAGCATGAACCATTAAGAAGGCCTCAGCGTTCACCCAGCCGTGGGAAGGAACCCCTTATAGAAGGCCGGAGTAGGCCCAGCGGCCACAGCCCACGTGCGCGACAAGCGCAGCCCCGTGCGGGAACGTTCCCTCTGCGCGTCCTCCCGGTACTCTATGGTGTTCTCGGCCCAGGCTCTCATTCTAGTTCCGGTCTCTATGGCGGCGGAGGCCGGAGAAGCTGTGGGTCGGGCGAATTAGTCGCTAAAGGTACCAATGAGAGCACAGGAGCCGCGCAGCGTGAGCCAATAGGTGCTAGAGACCCGGTCAGGTGGTGAGATGGACAACGATGCAGGCCAATGGGAGAGGACGAGGGCGGGTCTACCGCGGGGCTTATCCCGCCCGTCCCGCCATTCTCGCTAGTTCGATCGGTAGCGGGAGCGGAGAGCGGACCCCAGAGAGCCCTGAGAGCCCCACCGCCGCCGCCGGCCTAGTCACCATCACACCCGGGAGGAGCCGCAGCCGTCGCCGCCGGCCCCAGTCACCATCACCGCAACCATGAGC
Organism: Rattus rattus; assembly: GCF_011064425.1. Taxonomy (NCBI): domain Eukaryota; kingdom Metazoa; phylum Chordata; class Mammalia; order Rodentia; family Muridae; genus Rattus; species Rattus rattus. Next base: position 37,666,943 of record NC_046154.1, read on the forward strand.
AGCGAGGCCGAGACCCAGCAGCCGCCCGCCGCCCCCGCCGCCGCCCTCAGCGCCGCCGACACCAAGCCCGGCTCCACGGGCAGCGGCGCGGGTAGTGGCGGCCCGGGCGGCCTCACATCGGCGGCGCCCGCCGGCGGGGACAAGAAGGTCATCGGTGAGCGCCAGAAGGGACCGGGGGTGGGGCCGCGGGGCCAGACCGTTAGGCGACGCGGCCCGAGCCACCGACTACGCGGCCGCCCCTCCCCGGGGGCCCGCGGCGCGCACACCGGGATCCCGCCGCTGCTCCGGCGCTGCCGCCCTCCCCGCGCCCACCCGCCCCGGGGCCTCGTGCTCGGGGTCCCCGCCCGCCGCCTACGCAGCCGGAGCAGCGCGGGCTGCTTTCCCAGCCCTCACGTGCTCGCCTCCCGGGCGCACACCCACCTCGGACCCGCGCTACCCGGCGCACCCACGTGTGCGGCGAGGGCGGCGGCCCGGGCCTGCGGCCGGATCCTGGACGGACTTCCAGGGCCAGCTGGTGATTGGACGTTGTTGTGCTTTGTTTTCCAGCAACGAAGGTTTTGGGAACAGTAAAATGGTTCAATGTAAGGAACGGATACGGTTTCATCAACAGGTGAGATGCCGGTGTAGAAAGCTCGGGTCCGCCTCCTGCATGGGCAGTCTTCATGGGCTGGAGCCACCACGGGCATGACAGGGTGGGGGATTGGGACCTTGGGTTACTGGATTAGTGGTCCGTAGACTTGCTTTGTTTTGCCGTTACGTACCAATCTTGAGCTAGCCTCAAAGCTTTTGCACAAAGCAGGTCAAGGCAAGCGCGGCGCATGAACCATGCCCTAACAGTTACCTTGCATCAAACTGAGGCAACTCCAGGCTAAGCACGTTTTTAACCTTGACATCCTTTTCTGCTTCTTTGAAATTGCTATGTGAGAATGTGACCCACTAATTAACATACAGATGATCTTTCACCTTGTTAACCTCTCGGGAAACGTGATTTGACATGTCAAGTGCCTGAGATGTTATCTGTACTATGAGGTTCTGTTGCCTTTGTTTAGACGACTCAAATATGCAGTCCAATTTAGTACCTCGAACACATTTTCTTTAGCCAAAGAGGGCTCTTATTTGTCCAAACGGCAAGTAATACATCTGAAAGGAAATGGTTCTTCCTCATTTTTTATGTCTCCTACTTCCTTGTCAGGAATCATGTTGATCAAATCAATTTTTCTTAAGCTTGGCTATATCTTGTTGGAGTGGCCTTAAGTGCTTGGGAACTTTGCCTTGCTGGTATTTGGCTTAGAGTTGTAAACTATATCCTCATATCCAGAGAAGGATTTGTAGACGGCGGTGTTAAGTGCAGGCAGTGCCTGCACTCTGGGCTCACAAGGGAGCCCGGCATCTTTTTCAAGATGGCTGCCAAGGCTAGTGCAGTTGCATGGGTGTAGAGCACGGCGAGTGCCAGCAGCAATCCTGGCCGTACAGCTGTGAGACTTGGCGCCATTTCAGCATTTTCTCTCTTACATGCTCGCTTAGAAGGCGTTAAATAAGTAGATGGAGAAAAGAACGCTGAAGAGCGGCACAGTGCTTGTGAATGGGCAGCAGCTAAGCTTTTTATCGGAGTGATGAAAAACGTTCACTGAGCCACACACCAGTTGTGGAAACACTCAAGCAAAAGCGATTACAATCACTTAATGGTCTGTACTCTACAGTTGCAATTAGAAGGAAACATTTTGTTTTTCCAGACTAAGATTTCTCCTGTCACTGGCAGTTAGCCTTCCTGACCACCGATACATTTTCCATGTTTTTTTTCCCCCAGAGGGTTACTAGTGAGCAAAGAAAACTGTAATGCTTTGGTGCTTGTGCTAGTTGGTTTCCTGGTGGCTGCTGTTCGTGGGTTGGTTGAGATTTCCACCTGATGGTCCCAGGTGATGCCAGAGTGGTCTGCACTCGCCTTGCAAAGGACAGTGTTAACCCTCGCCCCATTGTAGCTAGCTAGCTAGCCAGCCCTCCTTAGCAGCCCTTCCAGTTGGGTAAATTGTAGTATTTGTGTGCATTTAATACCTTTTAATATTTGCCCGGGCTTGTCACGTTTTTTTGAAGCAGTATCTATCGGAGATGAGTCTATCTCGGTTGTTTTATATTGTGTGTTATGACCATGCCCTTAATATCAACTTAGTTGATCATCCTTCCGGGCAAGTTAAATGTAATTGGCTTTGATGACTTTGTTACACCAGCTTAACCTCAATTACTGATTTAACTGGTTAGAATGTGCTTTGTTTCTAAGCAGGTCTTTGTATTAATGCTGTGGGTTTTAGATGAGATAGAAGTTTGTCCTAGTTAGGAAAAGTATAGAGTACCAGACACTGGAAACACTTGACTCCAGATGTGGTGAGCCCATGTAGAATGGGGGATACAGTATTGTCACTGACTGGGTTTTATATTTTAGGGACTTTAGCTTTTTTATAATCTACATAGAAGATTTCATCTCTGCTTTTAGAGAGAGGTTTGTTGACTGAGGTGAATTCTTACAGCCTGGTCAGAGTCCTAAGGTTTTTATTTTCAATCACTGCTGGTTTTGTTGTAAATTTTTCAAATAAAGAGACTGGGGCTTTAACTTCTTTGGTGTATAGAGTGTCTAGTGTGCCTAAACCCCTGAGTTTGACCCATACACTGCATAAAAAAGCAAGGTGATCCCAGGGGGCAGGCTATCAGGAGCCCACTCCCTCAGTGAATTTAAGGACAGCCTGGATTGCATATCAAGACCCTGTCCTCACCCTCCTGAAAAACTTGAATAATGCCTGGGGTGGTGGTATATGCCTTTAGTCCTGCATTCAAGCTGAAGGGTTCAAGGACAGCCAAGGCTCCACAGAGACCCAGTTTCAAAAAACAAAGGACCACCGTAGAGGCATAATAATGTAGGAATTGGAAAAATTACTTGCTTCATCCCTTCCTAGATTGTGTTGACAGCCCCCCCCCCCAAGGACATGTAACTTAAACTATTTGCATCTCTTCCCCAAATAACTATTTGAGTTTAGGTTCTTATTCCTGAACACTTGTTTGGAGAAAAATGTGCATCAAGAACATTTTTCAGTGGAATGGTGTCTTTATGGGGGCAGAAGTTAGGGTTGGGATTATGGCTCAGTGATGGGATTCAGCATTCATTCAGAACGACACAGAGAGGTTCTGCTTGTCACTCAGCCTTTATTTACATCATCACTCTTTATCTCTTTTCTTTGAACCACAGTCTGTTACTTTAAAAAAGTAAGTGCACGCTTGTGTGTGAGAACACGTCTGTGCTATAAGCACTTGTTGTGCAGGTCAGAAAACAGACTGCATCTGAATTTGACATGGTTTCTGGGGGTTTGGACTCTGTTGTCAGGTTTGCACTGCAAGCATTTTCTCCAGGTGAACTATCTTCCCTGGCCCAATCTGTTCGTGTAATTACATTGCTAACTGCCATCTCTGCCTGACCTATGTACGTAGGCTTTTTCACCTGTGGTCTAAAAAGGTTAGCTTTGTGTTTAAAACTTAATGCTGTCAGTGTAAGTCTCCCTTTTGGGGTTTCCATGTATGTAACTATTTACTGCACTAACAGTGGTGTCAAGTTTAAGTGATTTAATCAGACTTAAAAACCTTGGAGATGGGGCTGGGGGTTTAGCTCAGTGGTAGAGCGCTTGCCTAACAAACGCAAGGCCCTGGGTTCGGTCCCCAGCTCTGAAAAAAAGAAAAAGAAAAAAAAAAAACTAAAAACCTTGGAGATTTAGATACTATATCCCTTGGAAACACAGGTTTGAGTGATTTGTCCCATAAAAACAGGAAGTTGTAGGAGCAGGATTTGAACTTATTATTATTCTGGAGTGTTTGTTCAACAACTGTTGTGTTGTACTCTGAAAATAGATCCTAGCCATTTTCAGTTTGGAGCTTATCCACAGTTAGATAATTTCTTAGGATGACGGACTGTTCCTGGCTATTTAAAGACTACATTGGAGTTTGCTAACACTAGTCCTCAGTTGTGACAGTTTGGCTACCTTTTATTTTACTGTGTTCCATAAGGTCCAGAGTTGCCATGAATTAAAAGAACTGGTTCACTATTCCATACTACTATTGAAGTGCAGTTGAGGAATTAAAGGAGAAAATACTTACTGGACTTCCTTAATCTTTTGGGTTTTGTTGAGTTTTGAGGTAATAAGGAAATGGGACTTTTCAAGGAGTTGGTGAGATTATAGATGTGTGCCACCAGACCTAGTGGTGTCATCTTGGTTGGCTCTTTGATACAGGGTCTCCCTGTGTTTTTACTACTTACTTAGCAGCTGAAGTTCCACTTTGGCAGGATGGGCAGGTGTCTTGATTTTCATATGGATATAGTCACCAACAGGACCAAAGGTGGCTCATGAAACAATACAAGAAAGCACACTTGGGCATAACCAAGTGACCCAACCATTGAAGGTGCTTCAAGTGCAAAGGCAATTCTGCTGGGGAAAGTAGGGGTTTGGATCCAGCTCATCAAGAACAGCAAGAAAATCACTGCTTTTGCCCAGTGACTATTGGTTTGGTCCAAAGGATCATGCAGTGGTGGCATTCCTAGAGTCCACTTTCAGTAGTAGCTAGTGCATCTCTGTTGCCCCTGTGGGAAAGCAAGAAAGATCAGAAACATAAATATTGATGGTAGCAATACATTTTTATATTCCAAATAAATTAGCTGAGTCTATATTATAATATTGCAAAGTCTAAAGTAATTTCATGGTAAAAATGAGCATTTTGTAGATTGGAACGGTTTTGACCAAAATCTCTTGAGCTTTTTAAAGCATTCTGTTTACTTCTATCTCAGAAGTCTCTTAACATGTATTAAAATTGGTGCTGCACAAGAAGACCTGAGAACTCCTCGACTGTGTTTGAGGAAGGGACATGCAAGAGGTTGACTGAATGCTGGGCACTTGAGTTACCTGCATTAACCTCCCATCTTAAGGTGACTGAAGTCTGCTAACTCAGTCACTGACTTGCAGCAGAATCCTCCTGTTGTGGTGCTTTCCCTCTGTTTGCCAGGTAGAATCATTTTGCTCTTAGAATATTCTAGAAAAGGCAATGAGTACATTCGCCTTCTGTTTTCTTATCCTGAGAACTCTAGTTGGTATCAGATGTTCTTTTTCTTATGAGGCTGGTTGGAGTCATGTTCTTCAGGCTTGTCTGAACCCTTGGAATCATCTATGGTCGTGTCTAAGAAATATGTAGTGGGATTTTAGGGTAAGCTAATAAGATGTGGAGCAATTTGTTGAGGGTAATCTTAAACTTACGTATATGGTATTATTTAAGACAGTAAGTAATGTGTATTAAAAAAAGCACTTCATAGGTTTTTGGAGTTTTTCGTTTTGTTTTTTGCTTGTCAATTCCCAGCACCACCATGGATGATTTCTTTGAGAAGACTCGAGACTTTGTTATTTTGTTCGATCCTGTTAAGTTTGCTTTTAACTTTACACACCTTGTGGGTAATTGTAGGGAGCTAGAGTTGCCTGGTAAGTAGGTATCCAAGCAATGATTTAGAGGTTTAATAGAACACTTGGCATGTTGTGTAGTTAGTGTGTGGCACAGGTAGGAATAAAAGGGGGCTCTGCGTTCAATGCAGATGACCACAGGTTGTATCAGTTCTGTGCTTTGTGAGGATTAGATGGTGTGTATAAAACCTAGTAATGTTTATAGGGTTTCATCCCCAATAGTAGAGGATGCTGTGTGTGAGCACCACATGCTTGCCTGATGCCCACAGCCCATAAAGGATACTGAACCTCTGCAATTGGAGCATCAGTTGTAGGTGCTGAGATCCAAGCCTGGCCCTGGCAAGGGCAGAGCAAGTGCTTTTCACCACTGAGCTGTCTGCAATTCATTCCAGTAGTGTTTCCCTCCCTGTCACTTTAATGTTCAAACCACTGCTGTTTTAGCTTGGGGAAATTGTATCTTAGGCACTGTCAATTTTCTTACTGATATCTGTATATACTTTGTAAGTAGGCTGGTCTAGTCACTCCTATTAAGTGCTCTGTGGTTTGGTTTTTACTTTTTCTGTGTATATCCACAAAACAAAGTATTCCTTAGGAAATAATGCTGTCTTGTTGCCAGCATTATCTTGTTTTTAAAACTAGATACATAACCCAGAAGCAATTGTTTATTGTGAATAAAATATACCCTCCATGGAACAGTAAATTTAAAGCATACTCATGGGTTTCTTGAAACAGGGTCCCGCTGTATATATATATCCCTAGCTGTTCTGGAACTCACTCTGATCTTGACTGACCTCAAATTCAGAGGTCCGCCTACCTCTGACTCCCAAGTACTGGGATTAAGGATTTGCACCATCATGACTGGTTCATTATTTTATTGCGTTCATTTATTGGGAGATTGGGGAACATTTATAGGTCAGAGGACAACTTGCAGCAGTTCTCCCTCTGTGGGTTCCAGGGATCCAATTCACATGGTCAGGCTCATCAAGAAAGCATCTTTACTTGCTGAACCATCTTACTGGCTCCGTCATTTTAAATAAGGCATTATCAAAACAGCAAATAATAGATGTGGTGGTACGCGCCTTTAATCCCAGCACTCTAGAGACAGATCTCCAGGTTTGACTTGAGGTCCGCCTGGTCTGCATATTGAGATTATCTATGTCTAAACATACACAAGCAATAGAGAGCAATTTTAATTAGGTAGAATAAATTTAGTGTTCGTATATTAAGTGTACTTAATATGAAACATGGTAGGATAGTGATTCTTGGGAGGGTGTTTGAAAAGATGTCTGTATATAAGCTCTGGCTTTTCCAGAACTCTCAGGTATCCACCTGATTGCCCCTCCCTCCTGCCATGCCCAGCCAGGATCTTTAGGTGTCATCCTGCAAGCCTGGTACCACCTCTGTCCCTGCATGCTCTGAGTCCCCAGCTTTAGAATAGTAGTTAGGCTGCTGTGACACAGCTTCAGTTAAACCTTTCTAGACTTGTCTCCCCTTCAGTATTGCCTACCCTTCGCATCTGTCCGTATTTGTTGTGCTTTAGAAATCTGGATTGGAAGAAGTTGTTGCTGGAGCAAATGAGATTAATTCTGTTCTTACCTATCTTGGAGGTGCCTTGTGTGCGGAATTACAGATGGGTGGACATCATGGTCAGCAGTCAATTTGTGTGGTGTTTTGTTTTTTTTGGAACGCAGTTGGGTTGTAGCCAGTTGAGTGTGTTGCGATCGTGCATCTATTTGTCTTCAAAGTTGAAGCCATTTTGTATGAATTCTTTGCATGCATTTTAGCAGTATGCCACTAGTGTCTTTGGTCATTGAATTAAGATATTAGAACTACTACTGAGACATTTCTCTGGCTTACCAATAGTGGAGGGGGTCACTAAAGGAAAGGAAGTCTGTTTTTCCAGTACTTCTGGTTCCTAATGAATGCTCGCTTCCAGTTTCCAATTAGTGTGAGTTTTCCATTTTTGTCCCAAGAAAGATAGCTTGAATGACTTCATTGGGTGGCCCTTTAGTCTAAGGCTTGGTCAGTTCCTATCTGAACTTTGAACTTTGACCTAACTAACTTGCTGGGCTCTGCTTATTCAGTGGTCCTTATAATCAAGGACTATTCTCTGCAATAAATTTTATCACACATTCTTCTAATGAAAAACTTGTCTGTTTTCCTGGTAAACCCCTGCAAATAATCCTGGCCAGTACTGTGGAAGCTGAGGCAGAGCTCATAAGCTAAAGATCAGGCTGGGCTTAAGTATCAAAAAAAAAAAAAAAAAAAAAAGTTTTGCTATTACATTTGGCAAATTTCACTTGCCTAAGGATTGTGAAATCTATGATAGGAGGTGAAAGGATTGTGTATACTATTAGAAATAGTATTAGGCACATAAGTGAGGTATACATGGTTTACATTTTGCTATTTTCTGTGTTGTGTTTTTTTGGAGGTTAGAAATGGTGAGAAGGAAGTGGAAATGACTCTACTGTTAGTAATGCTGGCTGTAGATAAAGGTGTGTGCTGGGTTATTGTTAATGTTTAATAGGGCAAAGACTCAGAGAGGTGTGGCTTGTCACTTCTATACTTTGAATTATGGCTCATTTTGTTACAGTGCCTTAGACATGTTTGCTTATCTTACAGGTAGTGAGTGGGCTTATCACTGTTTGTAACAGTTCAGTCTTTTTTTTTTTTTTTTTTTTTTTTTAAGGTTTATTTATTATATATAAGTACACTGTCGCTGTCTTCAGACACACCAGAAGAGGGCATCAGATCTCATTACAGATGGTTGTGAGCCACCGTGTGGTTGCTGGGATTTGAACTCAGGACCTCTGGAAGAGCAGAGGATGACTCTTAACCACTGAGCCATCTCTCTAGCCCAACAGTTCAGTCTTAAAAGCAGATTTCATGCAGCTTGTTTTTTCACTGTCTTTTTTTCCTGGCTTACCTACCAAAGATGTGAACATGTGTTTCTCCAATGTTCTTAATGTCGCCCCAGCACACACTCAGTAAAAGTCAGAAATTAGTTCCCACTTAATCCTAGACAGCTAGGGACTCTGGGAAATTGGGGGTGTCCACTGACCAGGCTTGTTTTTAATCAGTCTTACACAGTGAGACTTGCATTCAGCTTCTTCACTTGTTACTCTCTTCTGTCTTACAGGAATGACACCAAGGAAGACGTATTTGTACACCAGGTGAGTGCTCATATAGATTCTCTGTACTTCTGGCTCAGAACTTGTAAGAAGGGTGGGCGGGTGTGTTCTCAGCTGTGGTTCTTTGCTAAAGGTTAAGTCGGAGGATGAGTTCATTTAGTTTAAAAGAGTAAAAAGCGTGGTTAAAGTGTGGAGTGAAGCATTGCATTGGAGAGTCATGCCTGTTTAGACAAATAGCCACCATGAGTTTAAACCTGAGTAGTGTATCTGTAAATACGCAGGGCATTGGCAAGACATGGACTGCTGGAGAGTCAGGCAATGGGATAGAGCTACAAATCACAGTTGTCAGTCTTGTAAAACAGAAAATAGGAAGCCAGTGTTGTATAAGGCAGATCTTACTTGTCCTGAAGCATTTCAAATGCTTTCTGTTTACACCTTTAGAATTGATGAGAAATTTAAATCCTCAGTAGAGATTTAACATTAAGCACAAAATACTGCAGCCAAGTTGTGATTGGTCAGTAGATACCTTTAATTGGCTGCAAATGCTTTTGGAGGAGGACTTAGCCAAGCAGAACTGCATCCAGAGTAGAAGAGTGCCTTGACAGAGCTTGGGTGGCAGCATCCTCTTTAGAAATTAACAGGTTAGCATTTCATAGCTCCTAGAAATGCCCAAAGAAATGAGATTCAGAGGGAAATCCCTGTATAGATTCTAGTATATCTAAAACCTTATGGAATATAAGTATGCAAGCATTTAAATTTTAAATGTAAATTAACTGCTCATATCTTTAAAAGATTAATGCCCTTGTTGGAGAAAGGTGACTTTACCTTTCCTCTCACGTGCTAAAAATAATAGACTCAAACAGACAAGCAACAAGACTTATTAAAGTCTCACTGCCCCTGGCAGCCACGGCAGATTAGAAGGGGCTAACGGTGAATGCTGACGTGCTTCGGGGTTTTATTTATTGCATGCTTCTGCCATCCCCTATGACTGCAAATAATTGACAGTTGGCTACATATAAAAGGTATGAAACTACGGCAGTTCAGATGACAGATGAGATCAATTATTTGACTCAACTCACCCAGTCGCATTATCCCACAAAGTGTCACCAATATGCTTTCCTACTTATTTTGCAAGTGGTTTCCACATGGAGTTGTTCTTGGGACTTGGCTGCTCAGGTCGTGGTGGTGTATCAAGTAGACTCCGGTTCTGGGCACCGGAGCTTAATTGGCCTCAGCTTTGTTGGTTGTCCTGCCTCCTCTGGGATGGAGGTGCATGGGTGATCCTGTAATGGATACTGCTGTGATGTGGAATGAACGTGGGATCTGGAGTCCCAAGACCTGGATTAGAAAAGTTCCCCTGCCACTCAATAGCTGTTGACCTTGGGCAGGCACTCATAATTCTCAAAAGCTCTAATAATGTAATACTTAACTGTTTTCTGGGGCGGTAATAACCAACAGTCCATACAGAGAGAATACAGTGGCATCTACCGATACATGTGAAATGCATTAATTAACATGGAAGTGTTCATCACAGACCGGCTGGAAGGGATTTGGTTGACATTTGTAATTGAGTTTGATATAGTCAAGGGACAAGAGTTGTTACTGGTCGGAGTTGAAGCATGTAAAACTGAACTCTCCTGTCATCTAAACTGGCCATGTGTTGGGCTAGCTTCTGCTATTAAGTGCAGTCTTTGGGGAATAAGTGGAGGCCTCATTTTGTCCCAAGCTTCATATGCGATGCTTTTCCCAAAAGCATCTTACTTTACACATTGTTGTGTCTGTCTTGAGTATTAAATTACTTTAGTTTGTAAAAAGTGGTAAAATGCTGGGGCCTTGTAAGATTGGAGTCTTTTGGTTGAGGTTGGGGGTATCATTGGTCCTTGCTTTCCTAAATTATTGACAGTTTGGTCTTACGTAAAGCAAATATTAAGTGTATATCCAAGGTAAAAATGATGTTGACGCTGGTACATTTAACATGAAAAAGCACGTTCTTCTCCCCTGTTAATCTATTTTTGGAATGATGTTACTAGACTGCCATAAAGAAGAATAACCCCAGGAAGTACCTTCGCAGTGTAGGAGATGGAGAGACTGTGGAGTTTGATGTTGTTGAAGGAGAAAAGGTGAGGATGCTTTTTGTGTAAAGGTTTGACTTCGGTATGGAAATCATGTGGAGATCTCATCCGTTAGGATGGTGGCTCTAATTGGATGGATGATGTGTTCTGGTGATCACATGAACACAGGTGCATCAAGCCTACTGTGCTGGCTGCAGTTAGAGAGCAGTCTCTTCAGAAGAGTGAGGAGCTGATGATGTAGTCATTCCTATGCACCCTTTACCCATGCACACAACGACCTCCATTTTGTTTTCTCTTGGGTTTGGTTTTTTTTTCCCCCTCCCCAGCTCTTGTGAAATTTATTGAATATTTGGATTTCCTTCGTTATTGTCAATAAATAATGACTTTTGTAGGGTGCGGAGGCAGCAAATGTTACAGGCCCTGGTGGAGTTCCAGTTCAAGGCAGTAAATACGCAGCAGACCGTAACCATTATAGACGCTATCCACGTCGTAGGGGTCCTCCACGCAATTACCAGCAAAATTACCAGAATAGTGAGAGTGGGGAAAAGAATGAAGGATCGGAAAGCGCTCCTGAAGGCCAGGCCCAACAACGCCGGCCCTATCGCAGGCGAAGGTTCCCACCTTACTACATGCGGAGACCCTATGCGCGTCGACCACAGTATTCCAACCCCCCTGTGCAAGGAGAAGTGATGGAGGTAAGTGCCAAAAGCAAAAGGAGTTGACACAGAGTGTGACATGACAGCACTTTTGTTTGCTTGTCCTGGGAATTGAACCTAGGGCTTTGAGGATGGTAGGCAGCTGCTGAATGATCAGCAGCCATCCTGCTCCTTGTTACAGCTTTTGAGAAAGATTGTGTCTTGACTGGAATTTTCTCCTAAATTACCCTGTTACCCACCGGATGCACATGAGATAGTGACAAACCTCCAGGTTTGCTAATTTATGGTGTGATCATAATTGTTAGATGGTTTGTGCTCAAGAGTTGGAAGTTAGCTGGGCAGTGCTGGCGTGTGCCTTTAGCCCCAGCATTCTGGAGGCAGAAGATAGCACGGGGGCTATGTAGAAAGACCCTGTTTCAAAACAAAGAAACAAAAAGTTTGAATTTGCCTGATTGGGATTTTGCTGCTGATCAAATAGACTTTGATTTCTGATGTCTTCCAGGGTGCTGACAACCAGGGTGCAGGAGAGCAAGGTAGACCAGTGAGACAGAATATGTATCGGGGTTACAGACCACGATTCCGCAGGTATGGTCCATCAAAGCCTGTTTCTGTTAGGTTCTTCAGCCAGATGTTTACCCAGCACCACGCTTCTCTTTCCTGAATTAATACTTCACGTTGTCTTTCTCCCACCCCACCCCCAGCTAGAGTACTGAACCCAGGGCCTTGTGCTTGCTAAGCAAGTGCTCTGCCTGCCACTGAGGTAAATCCCGAACCCTGGCACCGTTCCTTTTCAATGATCTGAAAGTGATCCTGAAGTAAGCGGTCTGAGGGTACTCTTTGCATTTTGGTACTGCTTTAAAATAGCTTGTGTAGTTTACTCTTTCTCTGTTTTTCTTTATTTCTTAAGCAAGAGTGTAGAATTCCAAATTTTCTATCCTTGGAAAGGTAAGAGTAGTTCAAATAACAGTGTCGACAGCGTGCTTACTTAGGGGAGAAGGAAGGCCAGGGTGATCTTGGAAGCACTGGGAGGTGTCTGCTGCCCATCACAGCATCCAGGAGTCAGCCTGAGCCAGGTAGGATCTGTCCACCCGCCTCGGGATAGAAATACTGGGTAGTAGGAATTGTAGGTAAAAGGAGGAAGCACTGGGGTGAGGGAAGGTTTCATGAGCACCAGTCCTCATTGCTCAAGCTTCAAGGGTTAAAAAAAACCAGTAAGGTTACATAGATGGCTATGTGTGCTACACATGGAGACTGGATTAGCGGCTAGTTTTTCCACCCCACCTCAGAATTTGGGATTGTCTGATAGGATACACTGGTGAGTATTCTCCTGACTCTGACCCTCCCTCCCCACCCTCATGTATGTTGTTTGTGTGTATGTCAACATTTGTGATCTTTCCTAATCATTTCCCTCAGTTTTTTTAAATAAAAGTTTTTACTGGATCTGTAATTTATGGACTGAGCTGGACTGGCTGGTCAGCGAGCCCTTGCTTTCTCTCCCTGGTGTCAGCATCACTCACCACCAAGGTTTTTATGTGGCACTGGTGCTCCTTATACATGAGCTGTCTCCCTCCAAGAAGGAGAATGTTTAAGTTGCCTGAGCTGCCAGCCTCAAACTATACCAGCCTCCCTGCCTTGGCCTTCTGAGTAGCTAGAATGAAGGGCAATTACCACGGTTTGAATTTATTTTTGAGGCATGTCTCACCTGGTAATTCTGACTGGCCCAGAACTCTTAGAAATTGCTTGCCTCTACCTCTTGGGGCTAGAATTAAAAGGTGTGCACCTCCTTGCTTACTTCCCCGTGTGTTACTCATTTGTTTTGAGATAAGTTTTTTATGTAGCCCTGACTATTCTGAAACTCTGTAGGCCAGGTTGTCCTCAAATCCAGAGATAGATCCAGATCCACCTGCCTCTGCCTCCTGAGTGCTGGGATTAAAGGCCTGTGCCCAATGTCCTGTGCTCTTAAGATTATTAGGGACCTTTTGATGGTTCACTAAATATGAAGTTGGCTATATATTTCTTAGATTTATTTGTATGTTTTGCTTGCATGTATGTATGCTCAGCACATGTATGACTAGCTGGCACTCTTGGTCAGAGGCATCAGATCTCTTGGTACTGATGTTAAGAACAGGTAGTTGTGGATAGCGAGTACAGAACCTAACCAAAAATACCCTTTGAACTAGCAGGCGTTTTGACAGGCTCTCTGTTAGTGGGCATTATTTTCTTGTGTTATCCTTGTGCTCAATTCCTGCTGTCCATTTTTGATGATTGACTCTGAGTGTGTTAATATCAACCCATTACCATAGTATAAAACAGTCTATGCATTAGTCTACAGGTGTCAACAACTGAATCTTCTGTTTGCTTTTATACTGTAGAGCTTTTAAAATCTCTCAAATTTTCTGGTATTTTGAGCAAATACTGCATGCCTGCCTTTTGTAAAGATAGATTTAAAATTAATTTTGCAAGGTTTTTGTTTGTTCCAAATGTGTATGAAAGTTTGCCTGCATGTATGTCTGTCCATGGAAGTCAGAAGAGCCTGTGGGTTCCCTTGGAACTGGAGTTAGGGTTGGTTGTGAGCCACTATGTGGGTGCTAGGAATCAAGCACTGGTCTGGTCCTCTGAAAACAAGTGTCGTTCACTATGGAGCCATCTCGATAGCTGCCCTTGAATTAATTTTATGGTAGATAATACATTTCACTTTATAGTCCACACAAAGTATAGGATTTTCTGATCATGCCACAAATTGGTCACTTCTCAGTTGATTGCTTGTCACTTTAAGTGCTGTGGTAGTAAATGAAACGTGCCACGCATGTATAAGTACATGGTGAGAAGAAAAATCTGATTGCTCCTGAGCAAATAGAAGGAAATATTAAGACACGTGGGATGTGTGGCTACTTTTGATGGAAAGGAGACTGGTATGGGTAAGAAAATGGGGTGGAGGATTTCAGTGTATGAGAAGTGGAGTGAGAGATTAAAAGTTACTGGCAGGAAAAGTCTAGTGAAAGTTGCCCCCGCATGGTTCAGTTTCCAAGCATTTGAGCAGCAGGCTCAGCTTTATTGACCTTGGTCTATATGAATAAAATAGCATATGTTTACACACTTGGTTTTAGAGGGCAGCTTACTGTTGCAGTAAGAATTATAAAGGAGCGTTTTCTGCTCTGCCACACTCCCTCCCTCCTGACTGTCTCCCTTTTACTGCCCTCTCTGTGCAGACCCCTAGGCAGTAGGCCTCTCAGCCATTTCTTTTACACACTGTCCTCTTTAGCCCAGTAAAATCAAAGTTCCAGAAAATTATAATTTAGCAATTAGAATATATGTTAAATCTATAATATATCCACACAATAAACTAAAACCAATTGATAAGGATATAAATTGCCCACCTAGATTAAGATAAATTTGCCTACAGAAATCCATCCCAGCTGCCTTGGCAATTCAGGACCCCAGATCTGGGTCATCCTCCCCAGTCTCCCTCCTTCTCTCCCACCTTACAGAAACTTTGTTCCTTCCTTATTCTTTTACTGTCAAATTATAACCTTGATCTGACTTGTGCCAGCCCTTACCTGCATAACGACATCAACCTACAGCTTGAAAATGGGTGGTAAACCCAAGTACCAAATGTTATCATTGTGGCTAGGCTAGAGGAAGAAAGCTGTCACTGTCTTCTGAGATCATGCAGTGTTCATTTCAGGGGCCCTCCTCGCCAAAGACAGCCTAGAGAGGATGGCAATGAAGAGGACAAAGAAAATCAAGGAGATGAGACCCAAGGTCAGCAGCCACCTCAACGTCGGTATCGCCGCAACTTCAATTACCGACGCAGACGCCCAGAGAACCCTAAACCACAAGATGGCAAAGAGACAAAAGCAGCCGATCCACCAGCTGAGAATTCGTCCGCTCCCGAGGCTGAGCAGGGCGGGGCTGAGTAAATGCCGGCTTACCATCTCTACCATCATCCGGGTAAGTGGGCACTCTGGCTTGTACTGCGCTGAGCTTTCTAAATTTCTCAGTCAGTTCTGATTTTGGTAGAAAGCTAAGCAAAGTCTTAACTTCCTGTGCTCTGAAGACAGTGTTGTGAATTTTAGGAAGGTTTGAAAAATAGCCTTGCCAGGTTTGATAGTGCCCACCTTTAGTTGCAGCACCTAGGCAGAAAGAAGCCTGGCAGGTTTCTGAGTTGGAATCTGAGGTCTGTCGTTCCTAGCTTGCCTTGCAGCTGGCTCTCCTGGCTCTTAGCTCTCAGCACTCCCCTTCTGTACCAAAGACTGACTGTCTGTATGTACCCAGGGTATGTTAAATGTGCTGTTGGGAATCAGCCTTTAAGCGAAAGCAAAACAAGGTGGGTAGAGTGATGGAGCTGCTATTCTAGAGTGTGGTCCACTAGCTAAAGACTTGGGGATGGTAAATAAGCGTCTTTTCTTTGCAGTTTGGTCATCCAACAAGAAGAAATGAATATGAAATTCCAGCAATAAGAAATGAACAAAGATTGGAGCTGAAGACCTTAAGTGCTTGCTTTTTGCCCGTTGACCAGATCCACTAGAACTGTCTGCATTATCTATGCAGCATGGGGTTTTTATTATTTTTACCTAAAGATGTCTCTTTTTGGTAATGACAAACGTGTTTTTTAAGAGAAAAAAAAGGCCTGGTTTTTCTCAATATACTTTTAACGGTTTTTAAATTGTTTCATATCTGGTCAAGTTGAGATTTTTAAGAACTTCATTTTTAATTTGTAATAAAGTTTACAACTTGATTTTTTCAAAAAAGTCAACAAACTGCAAGCACCTGTTAATAAAGGTCTTAAATAATACTGTCTGTCTACTAGTTTTGTCATAATTCAGTAATCCCCACTTGCAGGATAACAGGTAACACTGGAAATATACCCACAGGGAGCAGGATGTCAGGAGTGCTCTGCAAGACCTCTCCAGAGCCCTGGGTAGGAAAGGTTTCTTTGCTGCAAAGTAAAGGAGTACAGGAGTTTTACAGGGCTGGGCTGGGCAAGTCTGTGGGTGGTATTTCCCTGTAGAGAGGCGCCATAGAGCACATTAGCA
Source organism: Rattus rattus (assembly GCF_011064425.1). Classification (NCBI taxonomy): domain Eukaryota; kingdom Metazoa; phylum Chordata; class Mammalia; order Rodentia; family Muridae; genus Rattus; species Rattus rattus. Next base: position 37,683,318 of record NC_046154.1, read on the forward strand.
TTACACTAAAGAACTTCTAGGAGACGAATAGGAATTGGAAGACTTCAGCAGTCTATTAACATAAGCATGTTAGTGCTCATACTAGCCATGGTGACTGCTGTAAGTACTCTGCTGGCAAGAGCACACTGAAAGGAATTCCTGGTAAGATTCACAGGGGTCAGTTTAGCAATGCCACAGACAGTGTTGGTTACAGCCTAATGTTGGTTGTACATAGATGTTTATACTAATGAATTTTCTAGGAACAACCATGAAATGAATATACAAGCATTGAAGCCTTCCAGGTCATTTTATATTAAAATAGTAAGTAACAGCAGCTGAATCACCTGAGAGACCTAGAATCTGGTAGGTTTTTTTGGTCCTTGAAGCTTGGTGCCTCAGCCTCTTTACCTCCTGCCAGGAACCTGGAAGGTTCTTGGAGGTTCAGTCCAAAGTAGAAGCTTGTGAGCATTTCTTGAGGTATTGGGAAAAGCATAAACAAGGAGCAGCAGATCAACTCAGCAGCAGGAGAGCGCCCTCTTTATCTGGCCGCTACCCCAATTAGGGATGGGACTTCCTATGGTAAAACAGTAAATATAATCCTAATCAGAAAGGAGAATGAGGCTTGAGTGACCAGATCTACAGGTCCAGGTGAGACTTGGGACAGAAATCCAGAAGAAAGGGTGTGAAACTAGATTGATGTTTTCAACAGTGGAGGTGAAGGAATTTGGAGAGACACAGCACGCTATACTGGAATGAATATGGGGAGGGTGTCAGCTTATCTTTTAGAGGAGTGAATGGTGGTTGACAGATGTCAGACTAGCTTGGATGTGTGATGGAAACCTACATCCATGCTGGCATGCTGTGAGACAAGACGTGGCTACTGAAATGTAATCCAAAGTGGAACTCAGGCTCTGAAGTTAAATGATACCATCAAAGTCAATGAAGAACGTTGCTGTGGGCTGGTCATGGTGCCACTGAAAAAAAGCAACAAAACCATTTAGTTGGGCTTAAAACAGTGACAGTGGGTTGAATAGATTTCTGTAGTCTTCACCTGTATTGACCAGACTTGAATTGACTGAGGTTCACCTGCCTTTGCCCTTAAACTAGGACTAAAAGCATTTGCAATCACACCTTGTGAAAACTTACATCAATTCACAGGGCAAATCAAACCCAAAATGGCTGCAAGTCTTGACCCACCCAGTGACTTCCTAATCCCCAAACAGCCAACTGGAGATCCAAGTATTAAACACAGACTCCTTGAGGGGCGTTTTTATTAAAACCACTATCTTTCAGGGCCTTTTTTTTTTTTTTTTTTAAATCACATTCTCCATGTATAAATAGCGTGAGCTCCATGGACTATAACCGAAAGAGCACATTAGGCCCCAGACTGGTAACCTCTGCGTAAGCTGTCTGCTGCATGTTTTCCACAGGAGACCGAAAACAAAACTAGTTTGGAAACTTAAAATCTCAGTCAGTGTCCTACAGGAGACTTACGTGCTCTGTTCCTGTGTGTACTGTTGGTTCAGTTTCCTTTTCCTGGAATATGAGAGGCACCATCCCCACCACAAGGCGTTTCCTCTTGGCTGTAACAGTTCCTGTAGATAATTCTCCTTCGGTTCTTTAAAGCCTGTGGTTTAGGAAGGACATTTCTAATGTGTTTAAAAGTAGCATCCTCTCCCTGTATGCAAGTTCTCATGGTCTCCTAGAACCCTGCTCCATTCAGCTTGTTTCTGACACAGCGTATCACCATCTACTATATACTTTGCTGTCTGTCCCTGGTAGACAGCTCCTTAAGGGAAGGGGTTTTATGGTTTGCTTGCTGAGTTAGAACCAAATATTAAACATGTTGGAAGTAATATCCTTGGATAGGTTTGGGAGTGGGGTGGAGGGCGGGCTGTAGCCTCAGGGGAAGGTGAGCAGTGTGGTTGTAGTTTAGACTGCTGTTGTCTAACATACGTAGGCTGGGTGCCTTGAGCAGCGCTTCTGAAGTTGGCATGTCTAAGGTCAGTGTAAGCCTTGCAGCCCTAAGAAAGGTTACCTTCCTGCTGTGTCCACAGGGCGAGGAACCACTCCCACTTTGAGGGCCCCACCCTTATGACCTCATCCAAACCAAATGGCTTCCTGCCATGGCTTGGATCTGGAATATGCCCAAAACGCTCATATTGACAGCACTGTTGCCATTAGCACTATTGGGAGGGAGGGATGCTTAGTGCAAGGTCTCTTCACCAAGGGACATGCCTCCAGAGGGGTGTGTGCCTCTCCTGGCTTGCACCTTGAGATAAAACAGCTTTGTTCTGCCACATGCCTCTAATGTCAAGACTGCTGCACCACAGGCCCAGAAGTAAGGAAGAGGAGGACAGAGGAGGACAGCAGTGCAGGCTGGGATTAAAGGTATGTGCCACCATGCTTGGCTCAGGACCCATTTTGTGACAGTAAGATGAACCTGAGTATGTTCTGCCAGTGCCTTAATATTCTGAAACAAGGTAACAATGCTGTAGCAGACCTTGGCTAACAACCCAGTAGGTGTGAAATTTGCTTTACTCTACTCATTTGCAGGTAGATTAGTCCTATGACCTAGAAAACCTGGTCAGTAAGACATTGAAATGATCCAGGACTACAGGCCTGGACTACAGGAATTTAGATCAAGTCTTTTTTTTTTTTTTTTAAGATTTATTCATTTATTTTATATATACATAATATATATATACACACATATATATACACACATATATATGTATATATATACACACAGTATACTGTAGCTGTCTTCAGACACACCAGAAGAGGGTATCAGATCTCTTTACAGATGGTTGTGAGCCACCATGTGGTTGCTGGGAATTGAACTCAGGACCTCTGGAAGAGCAGTCGGGGCTCTTAACCGCTGAACCATCCCTCCAGCCCAAGATCAAGCCTTAATATTGTTAGCCTCTATTAGAAACTATCTCCAGGGTGCTGGACAGATGGCCCGGGTTAAGAGTACTGAATGTGGAATGTGGACTTCTGACTACAGGGAACATAATTGAGTCAGAAGTCCAGTTGCTTTGCTGTGAAATATGCCACATTTGTCTGAGACCTAGGCTTCCTAAGTGAGGCCAGGCTGTGATAGCTGCTTGGAAGTGTTTTTAAGGCAGACTTCTTCCTAGACTTGGTCTCTTTGACAGCAACTGCCCCAAGAATCTCATGGTAGGTAGCCTTGCCAGGCTTTCCTTAGACTACTACATGGCACTCTAGGACTTTTGTATTCTCTCTGCTTCGTGTTGGACAACAAGAAGAGCAACTTAGGGCCCGGTTTGGCTGGCAGTTTGAGGGTACAGGCCTACAATGTATTAACAGGAGCTTCAGGCAGCTCAGTAAGCAGCCTGAGGCTCTGCTTGCTGCTTTTCCTTTTCCTCTAGAATGGTGATAGAACGAGCAGTGCTCCCCAGAGTCTCAGATACTTACGTACTTAGTTCCCAGCTAATGGCACTGTCTGGGGAGAATTAGAATATGGTCTCATTTGTAAATTACCATGGCTGTGGTGTTTTAGCAACAGCAGTAGAAGAGTAATTATAATTAGTACAGGCTGGGACCCCAGCCCATAAAATGGTCTTCCTCTCATTTAGGATGTGTATGTGGCATGCATACTTACATGCGTGTAACGTGTGGGGGGGATCACATATCCAGGCACATGTGTGTAGACCAGAGCAGAATATTGGGACAAAGCCTCACCAGACTAGAAATTCATCACAGGCAGGCTATCTAGCCAAGAAGCTCCTAGGATCTGCCAATTTCCACCTCCCAAGGATAGGATCACAGGCATACAGGGATGCTGGCTTTTAACAAACATGTTGGCATTTAAAACCATGCTTACAGAACAGAGCTCATGCTCTTGACCTCTGAGTGTCTCCTCAGCCTACAGTGGGTTTTCACCTCTTAGTGAACCCAACCTAGAAACTCCTTCAGGGTGTGGGGAGATGGCTCAGTGGTTAGGAGCACTGGTTTACCTTCCTGAGGACCCATGTTCCATTCCCAGCACCTACGTGGCTGCACACAACTGTCTAACTCCTGTTGCAGGGGATCTGATACTCACATGTATGTATACATACATACATACATACATACATACATACATACATACATACATACATACATACAGGCAAAACACCCATGTGCATGAGAACAGAGAGAAAAACTTAAGATACGCCCAGCAGGTTGTCTCCTAGGTTACTGTAGATTGTATCAGGTTGACCGTGTTCAAACTGTTGGACTCTGCCCTTGCTCCCCATTTTCTTTGACAAGCATTTCCCTAGTAAAATTCTCACATCTAGGCCTCTTGAGGGTTTTATGGCTTGGAGTACCCAGACACCAAAGGAGACAGGAAGTGAGGGAGGGGTCAGGTGTGGCCATGCATGCCTGCAGTTTTGGCTCTGGGGAGAGAGAAGCAGAGGATCGAGGGTATCCCTGGCTCTGGTAGTTCACTGCAGCCTGGGATTTGTAAGATCTTGTCTGAAAAGGAAGATGAGAGAGAGAGGCTTCTGGGACAGTGGGTGGGAGCAGACAGTCTGAACTCTCAGAACTGGATAGCGCTGTTGAAGAAACTAAGTGCTGTGAGTCTGGAGTGTAGTGACTGTGGCTACATGTAAGCTCATAGTTACTACCAGAAAAAATAGATACAAAATAAACACAGGAGAAACTGTGGTCTTTAATGTTTTACTGTGAAAAGAACTAAATGTAAAAAGACAGTGAAGGGAGTGAGCTTTAAGGTACATAGCAAAAGAGTTTACCCTCATCAGCAGGTACTGAGGGCGGAAGAAATAGGTTTAGTTTCCGGTCATGTGACACAATTTAATGATGATGAATAAAAACTGATTCAGTTACATGCCATCTGCAGCAGACTCTGAGAATTCGAGACAAAAATGAGGGAAAGGCTCAAAACAGACACTTCACTGAGAGCGGGGTGAGGGTGGAGAAGTAAGTGGTTGGGAGATTTCAGCCTAAGAGAGTTCTCGTACAGTGTCTTTTCTGACCATAGTATGTGAAGTTGTAAAAGATCATGTCTGTGGAAATCAACAAAGAGGAGGGAGATTGAGTGCTGAAGATGAACCAGAGCCTTGTATATCCAGAGCAATTGCTTTACCACTGAGCTGCTTCCCGGGCTCAAAGATGAACCTAACCACTGACTCAGAAGTATGGCTGACTGAGAACAGCTACAACTCCCCCAGCACTACCAATGGATCAAAGTAGCAAAACAGCATTCCTTTTTTGGACCTGGGGACCGAACCCAGGGCCTTGCGCTTCCTAGGCAAGCGCTCTACCACTGATCTAAATCCCCAACCCCTACCCCGCAAAACAGCATTCTTAAGTGTTGGATACACAAACCAAGGGGGGGAAAGAAGACTCAAATTATTGAACTCAAGAAATGAAAGGAGGAGCCAGCTATGGTGACACATGCCCAGTGGGAGTCAGAGGCTAGCCTGGTCTACATAGTGAGTGCCAGGCCATCCAGAACTATGTGGTGAAACCTGTCTTGGAGAATAAGCAAGCCTAAGATCCTAATAGTAATTCTACCATTCTGATTTCTAGATGGGCCATTTGGTCTAAAAACCAGCAAGGATAGATCTAAATTACATCACATTTCATCCAAAAACGGTGAATATTGGTTTCTCAGCCAGTATTCTCTAAAATACATTCTAGGCCACAAGTTAAGATTTTTACTAAATAAAAACTGAAATTCTCTTATCCTGTCAGATCTTAATTAGTACAGTGAAATAGAAGTCAACAGCGAGAAGCACAGCAGGTGCTGACAGACAACAAAGGCACTGACCAGTACAGCCAGGGGCTGAGCCGCAGGCCTTCAATCCCAGCACTTGGGAAGCCCAGGCAGGTGGGTCTGAGTTGGAGGACAGCCAGGTCTACACAGAAACCCTGTCTCAAAGCAACAAGAAGTCCTTAGATGAAGTAAAATGCAGACAGCCTGCTAGGCCGTGGGGATGTGGCCAGGTGGTTCAGATCGAAGCACCTGCAGAGAGGAAGGCCACGTGCAGTGATTGGCATCTGGGGAGCTGGGAGCAAGGTCACTGGTTATTGGCCGATGTAGTCAGGTGAGTGAGTTCCAGTTTGAGGAAGACCTGTCTCAGAAACTAAGATGGAGCAGAACACACGCAGTGTGCACATTCAGAGGCCAACACATAAAGAATGCTTGTTCCCAACTCATTTTCTCCATTTCACTCAGTCCAGGACCACAGCCAGGAAAATGCTGCTGCTCACAGGTAAGGTGGCTCTTCCTACCTTGGTTTACCTAATGTTGATGATCCCTCACCGCATGAATAGAGACTTGGTTCCTAAGTGATTCCAGAGTCTCCCAGGTTGACAGTGTTAGCCATGAACTAAATAGGCCATTCTCAAAAGAAATACCGCGGCTAATAAATACTTGGACATCCTTAGGAATCAGGGAAATGCAAACCTACTTCCAAGATTCTGTTCAGAACAGCTAACAAGAAAATGACACTGGATACAGTCAAGATAAAGGCAAGCAGATCTGTGAGTTCAAGGCCAGCCTGGTCTACATAGTGAGTTCCAAGAAGCCACAGCTATACAGAGGCCTTAAAGTCAAAAGTAAAGAGGTGATATTTCAACCTGATTGTGTGGTATCTTAATATCTAATAGTTCTTCTGTGAGTTTTATTGTAATGCACAATTGTTATGCAAAAGAGGAAAGTAAAATTGTTCTAATTGAATAATTTTAAAATGTATTCTGAAGTTGTCTGGTACTATTTTTTAAGACAGTTTGATAATTGTTATTTTTCTCTGTGTACTTGTGCTTTGCCTACATATATATATATACATAAGCATCATGTGTGTGCATGGTTCCTGTCAGATCAGAAGAAGGTTTATCAGATCCCCTGCAACTGTAGTTGTGTCCACATGGTTGTAAGCCACTGTACTGGCTGGTTTTGTGTGTTAACTTGACACAAGCTGGAGTTATCACAGAAAAAGGAGCCTCAGTTGAGGAAATGCTTCCATTAGACCCAGCTGTAAGGCATTTTCTCAAATAGTGATCAAGGCGGGAGGACCCAGCCCATTGTGGGTGGTGCTGTCCCTGGGCTGGTGGTCTTGGGTTCTATAAGAGAGCAAGCTGAGCAAGCCAGGGGAAGCAAGCCAGTAAGAAACATCCCTCCATGGCCTCTGCACCAGCTCCTGCTTCCTGCCCTGCTTGAGTTCCTGTCCAGGCTTCCCGTGGTGATGAACAGCACCGTGGAAGTGTGAGCTGAATAAACCCTTTCCTCCACAACCTGCTTCCTGGTCCTGATGTTTGTGCAGGAATAGAAACCCTGACTAAGACGGCCACCATGTGGGTGCTGAGACTCAGGCTGTAACCTCAACAAGAGCGACAAGTGCTCTAACCTGTGGAGACCGCCAGCCATTTTCCTCACTGAATTCTTGCTCCTTTTGTGGTGGTTGTTGTTACTGAGTCAGGGAGCTTGGGTGAACCTAAATCCACTGTGTAGCGGAAGAGACTCGGGTTGGTCTTGAACTCTGATTGTTCTGCCTTTACCTCCCCCATGCTGGAACTATAGACATGTGTGCCACACCAGACTTTGTTCATTTGTTTGTTTGTGGCAGGGTCTCACTCTGTATGTTGCCCAGTTGTCCTGGGACTTGCAGTGTGAGGCCCAAATCTCAGATTCCTAAGGGCTGGGATTCCATGTCCAGATGAGAGACCAGCCTCACTTCAAGCTCTGGCAATGAAAGACAATTCTGTTGACATAAGAAAATCAGACAGAGTATTTTATAAGTACAGTTTAACTCACGTTACAGACCAAGCTGGCCTCAAACTCACAGAGATGTAAATACTGTTTTTACTACAGTGAGTGAGTGAGTGAGTGAGTGTCGGGAGATGCATATACCCTGGTGCATGTGGAGGTCAGAGCACAGCTTGCAAGAGTACCTCTTACCTTCTAAGATATCTTGTAAGCTCTGGGGGGATCACCCTAGACACGTCTTACCCTAGACACACTGTTCGTCTCTCAGAGACCACTAAGAACCCCAAGTATTGACCTGGAGAGGGAGAAGTTCAGATACACGCTCACCAAATGAGGCAAGCCTTGTAAACCAGCCTATGCTTTGAGTTAGGGATCTTGTGTGAACATTTCATACTAGTCACTTAAACTGACACTCACCGGACTGCCACCCAAGGGCCTGAGGATCTAAGGAGCTTTAATTTTTAATAAAGATGTTCCTGAATCGATTCTGCCTTCAGGCACCTGTTGAAAGCAAATTATTGAGTGAAAAATTCTACTGTGCCAGGTTTACGTTGTCTTGGTGAATTTTTTTTTTCTTTTTTCGGAGCTGGGGACTGAACCCAGGGCCTTGCACTTAGGCAAGCGCTCTACCACTGAGCTAAATCAACCCGGTGAAATTTTTTTTTTTTTTTCAAATTTTAGCACCAGTTTAAAGGTGCATACCTAGTCATGGCACTACCTAAGAGAAAAGACATTAGAAAAGGAGCCATGGCCTTTCCAGACAACCAGTGTCAGAAGATAAGGCCCTTGTGCAGGACATCCCAGCAAGGAGAGAGAACTAGAAGATTGTGATGGGTGTATGAGCTGCACTGTGCCCGTGCCCTCCTGACTCCACACTGAGCCTTGACCCTCAAGAGTAACTCAGAACGTGACAGTGCTTATAGATTGTCCAGCTGGACACTTTGTAATCAGAAATACATCTAAAGAGAGATAAGTAGTCAAGTTTAGAGGCTGACTAAAGACAGCTAAAGATTAAAATTAGCCCACTGAAAGTTTGCAGAAGGCAACAGGCTCAACTAACACCTCATCCCGGGGTAGGAAGGTTGCTTTTACAGAAGGAGCATTTGAGTTGAAACAGACACTAATGACCCCACCCAGAAAACTCTCAGAACTGATAAACAGTTGAGCTAAGTGGCAGGATACAAAATCAACTAACAGTGAGCTGTACCTTTCCTGTATACAAACACAAAAGCATGCCAAGAAAGAACAGCTCCACTTACCGTAGCTTAGAGGGGACAGCGGCAGAAGACTCCTAACCAAAGAGCAGGAAAACAAGTACCATAGAAATTTTAAAAGGAGAGAAACTGAAGGCAGTAGTGTAAGGGAGCTTTCCCTGCGCTCACGGATTGGAAGCATAAAAGTCTGAAAATGGCTATCCCGTCCAAAACAATTCAATCCCCATGAAAATCCCAAAGCCATTCTTCACAGAAATAGAAGAAAAACAATATTAACATTTCTTGTGGAGAAGCTGGGAATGCAGTTCAGGTGGCCTAGTGTTTGTCCAGCATGCTCAAAGCCCTGAGTCCCGTCCCTCGTCCTCAGTACTGCTTGAAACAGACATAGTGGTGCATGCCTAAAATCCCAGCACTCAGGAGGTGGGGACAGGATAATCACAAGTTTTGGGGCCCTGTCTCAAAATTTGGCTGAGCTAAAAATATGGGTCAGTGGTTAAGAGGACTGGCTGCTGCTTCCAGGGGACCCAAGTTCAGTTCCCAACATCCACTTCACTTGGTTCACAGACACTTATAAACTCAGTTTTACCACCCTACCCTCTTCCAGCCTCTGTTGGTAGCTGCACTCACATGGTGTACATCCGTGAAAATGCATACACGTAATAAAATTGCTGGGTACTCAGGAGGCAAAGACTGTGAATCTGAGTTTGAGGCTGTCTCAGTCTACAGTGTAAGTTCCAGGCTTGCTGGGCCCACACAGTCAGACCCTGTCTCAAAAAAAAGTAAAAATCCAAACAAAAACAGGAAGCCACCTTCATTACACCTAACAAACAAAGGATGCAGGAAATCCCCATGATGCAGCCAGTTCCAGCACACATCTGTGTTTCTCAGACTTTAACATGCTGTCACCCACATGGAGGTCTTGTTAAAATGTCACACAGTGAAGGAGTCTGAGGTGCTGTGAGACATGAAAGTCTTTATTCCTTAGAGTAAGGATAATGATGGATGCAGCCAGCAAACACTGGAGTCGTTTCAAACTTTTTATTTCTTATTTTTCTTTCATTAGCAAACATACAAATGGGTAGAGTGAACCCGGTCAGCCGCTGGCTCGTCCCAGCATCACAGCTCTCCTTGCCTGTGAACCTGTTTTAAAAAGTTAAAGTAAGTCCAGCCGTCATGCTTCCAGGAGTACCTCTGCCAGATAAGGATCAAAAAAAAAAAAAAAAGCCCACCCTCAGCATCATTATCACACAAAGCAACAGTGTTATGTAACACAAAAGTAACAACTTCTTGAAATTGCCCTTAGCCATAATCGATCTTCAAGCTTCTTCCCAGGCTGCAGCTTCCTGGTCTGTTTCCCCAGGGTCTGGGACTTCAGGAACACATAGCTACGGTCCTTCTGGAATCAAAATGTCTAACTTGCCAATTTCACTTCTGGGACTAAAGCAACGGCAGTAACTTTAGAACCATCCCTTTTGAGTCAGCCTCATCTTCCCCAGTCTTTCCTGGATCCTTCAGCCTTGAGATTAGAACAGTAAACAACAGACTTGGACGTTTGAATGGGTTTGCTTCAGGAGATCACATTCCCCAAACTCTTAGCTTAAAACTCCTTCAATTTCTCCCACACTCTCCCTTCCCACCCCCAGTACCTCACGGGTTTTAATCAGGGTGTAAACTGGTTCTGTAAATATCAAAGGTGGATGACTCTGCCCTTCCAGTCTCCAGTATGTATGGCTAGAATGAGCTTCCTTTAATAGAGGAACAGAATGCACCCCACTGTCAGCTCCTGTCCTTGCATGGAGCCCACTCCTGACAACCACAAGATGTAGCCAATACATTCTGCCTCTACGATCCCCACCACCAAGTCTTGAACCTCCCAGTCCTCAGACTCTGAAGAATCATGCGGCTTCCTGCCAGCTTCACAACCAAATACCAAGGGCTGCTAAGTACCAGATCTGTGGAGGGTCTGTCTGTGTCCCACTTGGTTCACAGGTTTCAAACTCTGGGTTAGTCAGACTGCAAGTGACAGGATTCAAAGTTGAATTCCTTAAGCACAAAGGGACATCGATGGGAAGGATATAGGCGTCTCCTCCAGTGGTCAGGACTCCGGAAAGGCAGGAGGTGGACAGGACTTCCTTTCTAGTCTTGCCTCTCCCCCACTGTCTTCTGGTAGGCTCCTTCCACCCTCTGCAGATCCCTCCAGAATGGTCAGGAGTGTGGCCCTCAAGGAGTTACCCCTAGATGGACCACATACTTCGAAGGAGCTGTGTGAATTCTGAAGCCTGGGTCCACTAGACCAATTAAATCATTGTGTCTGGGTGGAGGCTGGGCATCCACTTAAATGACTCCAGTGTGGTCCTAAGGCCAAGGATCACCTGATGGCTTTGGGCACTTGGAGAGAGCTCTTCTGTGGCACTTATGGTGCAAGGGGCCTCCCTTGGGAAACTTGTTTAGGATCAGAGGTGTCCACGGGGGCTTATGGCTACCATCCGTCAGAAGATGAATTGGTCAGCCGTTCATCAGGTATGTGATTACCTGAGCCCAGAAGCGCTCCCCACCGTCAGCTATAATGTTTTGGTATCCGCACCTCAGGGCTGCACAGAAGCTGTACTGGCTCCTGGGGTTCACTTGGTGGGAGACGCGGTTGTAGACACCAGCGGGCTAACAAGGAAGGCATGTGGGAAGCAAGACGAGAGTGGTGGACACCTCGTCCCTGGAGAGGGACAGACCTGGAGTCCAGGGAGAGGCTTGGGTGGCAGAAGCCTGTGAGTGAAGAGAGGGGACAGCACTCTCTGGATAGGGAGGATGAAGGACACTGCTGGCCCTTTGCTTCCCCGGGCTGGTTTCTCTCAGCGCCTCGAAGGACTTAACCTTTTCTAGTACGTCATACCTGGACTTCAAGCCCAGAAGTCCTGTCATCTGGCTACAATTCAGGGTGAGGGAGCGTTGACAGTCATTGCAAGAGTAGGATAAGAGCTGCATGGAGGGCTTTGGAGTTGGCTTGGGGTTGTCCTGATAGCGTCCATGCTCCTCTCCATTCCCTTCCATCACCAAGGGAGCCCCTACGGTTGGGCCTCACAGAAACTGTCTTTTCCCTCAGGAGGGCTCCCAGGGAGGGCCTAGAACATTCTACCTATGGAATGGTCTCCGTGCCAGGGCTTCCTCACCCTGAGGTCTTGCTCCTTTATTAGGCCAGGCAGGCGTTAGGTGGCGCCTCCAGGGGTAGCTGTGATCTTCCCTCATGGAAGTTCTGGTACCAGACTCCAAGGCGGGGCGGACAGAGATACAAAGCAGGAAACTAAGTGCTTCCTGCTCTGCCTGTACCCTGGAGCCCACCTCACCCCAAGAGCTGGCTCTGGCCTCTCTAGTCCAGGCCCCACCCTAGGCGCATGGGAACAGATAGGATGACATCACACTTGGGGCTGAATGTTCACTTCTCTTTCCAGAATTATCAAACACACAGTCTAGAGATGGTAGGGGGCAGGGCCTGGCTGGGAACCTGGCCTTTACACACCCAGGGGGCCCTTGACCGAGGTGGACAACTTAACAACGGGTCTGCAAGTCAAAAGAGAGAAAGCTGGTTAGTGGGGTGAGCGATGGCTGAGGGAGACGGGCTGCAGAGTTCAGGCCCAGGAGCAGGATTCTGATGGCAGCCCTGCCTGGGGCCCCTTCCTAGGGGTGGGAGTGACAGTCTGCCCTCGAGACCTGTATGGGCATCCAAACAATGTTGGGTAACTGACTGCTAGAGGCTGAGGCATGCTCTCACAGATTGGAGAGCCATGCCTCCGTGTCTCTCTAAAGTTCAGTGTCCTTGGGTCTGATGTGGAGACAGTCCTTAGCCCAGAGTACTTCTTCTATGTGCTTGCTGTGAGAACTGGATGGAGTATGGAAGTCTGTCTGACCCAAAGCACTGTGCGCTGAGATCCTTCTGTTGCTGGGAAGCCCTCAGGGCCCAGCCTATACTAGGCAGATGGGTCCTTCAGCAAATAAGTTGGCAAGCGAAGGAGCCGGTAGCTAAGCTAGTGTATAAATTCTGATACTCATTCTGATGTAGACAGAACAGGCCTGGTCCTTACTGGGTCACGTGTGGGCGGGGTCTTGCCTCTGATCTCTCTCTGAGTGTCTGAGTCTGGGACTCAGAGCCTATGCTGAGGACCAGGTGCTTGGAGCTCCAGACTGAGTTCAAGTGATCCGTACCCCATCTACCCTGCCCAGGGTACTATATAGTCTGGCACGAGTTCTGGGCAATGGGGCTGCTGGGCAATGGGGCTGGGCAGGGTAGGCAGACTCAGACGTACTCTCGGGCAGCCGTCGAGGGTCCAGAGCGATAGGGCTGCGGGATGCTGTTGGCTCTCTCAGGCTCTGGGCATGTGCAGCAGAGAAAGGAACCGCCCAGGATGGCCAGCCCAGCAGAGGCCCAGCCGACGAACAGAGCTGGACCAAATTCAAACCTATAAGAAGTAGAGAGGACTGTATCAGGCTGCAAATCCCAGCGCTGCCTGGCCCCAACCCTCTTGGGGGTCCTCACCCCCAGCACCTGGTACACAGAGGGTAGCGCACAAGCTCATAGGCCTCTTCTTTTTCTCCAGATAAACTAGGGTGAGTGCTCACCCTGTGTCCCCACCAACAAATCCACACACAGTGAAGCCTCGGGTGGGCAGTTGAGCTCCTTTCCTCATCTGGTGGACACAAATCCAGATGGACACAGTGGAACAACCTGCCGTCTTTCTTCCCCAGTGCTGGTCGGGTCTACAGAACAGCCTCCAGTCAGGGCTGCTCCTTACTGCCCTCTGGAGATGGTTGCCCCTCTGCCTGGCTGTCTGCTCTCTCCACAACCACCCCTGCCAGCCCAGCCTGACTCTCCCAGGGCTCCCCTCTGTGGCTTAGTACAGGTCCAACTGACCTAGACACCTTCCCAGTTCTCTCTCTACCTTCAGGGCCAGATCATATGGAACCTCCTGACTGAGGGGTTTGTCTTGCAGTTCCCCTTCACCCCACTACATGCTCCCCTCACCCCTCACCACACACACACACACACACACACACACACACACACACACACACACACACACACACACACACACACACACAGAGCAGGAGGACCCTTCAATCTGCACTGGAGGACAGACAGGCTTCACTGTGCTCTCAGGACCCAGCCCAGGGAGCCCTGAGAGCCCTGAGGAGATGTCCCAGTCCCAGCTTGGCTCCTTGGGTTAGACCTTGTGTAGCAGGTCTTGATGCTGTAGCTGCCCACCAGGGCACAACTCTCTTGTCTGAATTCTCCTGTCTGACCCTTCCCAGGGAGACAGCCCAAGCATCCTTCTCATCCCCCTCCACTCCAGAGTCATCAGGCCATCTGGGAACTACCATTCTTTGCTCCTGCCTGGGCTGAAAGGAAGGGAAGAACCAGGTACCCTCAGGCCCTTCTCAAAGCCCCTGCCTATTCTCCCACCCACCCACAATCTCAGCCTTACAAATGGCCTGCATGCAGAAGTTACCTCCCTCAGCCAGAGCCCCCTGCTGGAGGCAAGGCAGCAGCCGCTTGGCTGGCCTGGCCTCCTCCCTGCTCTTCTGCACACAGCAGGAGGAGGGGCAAATTCTGCCGAGCCTTATCTTAGCTACTTTCTCCACTCTCGTGTTCCCACACCCACCACCACCCAACTTTACTTCCTCCTCCAGGAAGCCATCCTGGCCTACTGCCACCAGCAGAAGTAAAACAAACCCAGGTGCGCTGAGCCCTGGGAGAAGTCTCTTTGCTTCAACCACAGGAGACACAGGAGACCTGGTTCTGACAGGAAAAGGTTAAGTCACTAGTGGTCCAGATCACCCTGCAAGAACGTGGAGCTAGACTTCAGACCCCACATGGCTCTCCTTTCTTAGAAACTAGCTAGGACCTGTTCCCTATTTCCTCTTCCAAGTGACAACTGGGACCAGGGTAAGACAGGAAGGAGGCCCAGCTCCAGCACTCACCTGGCGTTGACAGGAGTGCTGGGGTTGAAGAATTCCTGGGTCACCAGGGTAGCGTACCATGAGACAGCAGTCAAAGTACAGAGACCTAAGGACCAAGAAGAGGTGCTCAGCTCTGCCTGGCCCAGCCAGCCACAAGAGGTGGGCTAGCTGCATGGTCAAGAGGGGAGAGGACAGACGCTGGGCACTCACCCGCCAAGAGGAAGAGAGCACCTCCGGAGATGGCCACACGGCCCTTGGCAGTGGGGTTACTGTCTCCAACCCGAGTACACTTCATGCCCACGACACTGAGCACCATGGCCACAAAGCCCAGGAGCACAGCCACTACCATCAGGGCTCTTGCTGACTGGATATGACCTGAGGCAGTGTAAGAGGGGTCAGAGCAGAGTGGGGAACTTGGAGACGGGGGTGTGTGTGTGTGTGTGTGTGTGTGTGTGTGTGTGTGTGTGTGTGTGTGTGTGTGCAAAATGGAGGTGTTAGACCTGAAATGGGAAGAAGTCAGTGTGGGAAGGCTTGGGTAGAAGCCGGCAGAGCCCTGAGCACTTTCCCGTTTGTAAGAAGAGACAATGAGGGGTTGGGGATTTAGCTCAGTAAGCGCAAAGGCCCTGGGTTGGTCCCCAGCTCCAAAAAAAAAAAAAAAAAAAAAAAAAAAGAAGAGACAATGAGTGTTTGAGGAGAGGGGGTGGAGTGGGGTCATTGTCAGCGCTGACCCTATTTCCCACCAGCCCTTACCAGCTCCTCTGAATGATGCTGAGTGATGGGGAAGTTTGAATTTGTTCTTCTGCTCCTTTCTCCTGGGCCTGGTGCACCCTCAGGCAGCAGGAGATGGGGCAGAGTACCACTCAGGATCACCAGAGGAAGAGCTGACAGTGTGTGAGGACCAGCTAAACCCAGCTTGGTTCCCAGCGGCAACCCTGTCACTCATCCATGGAGCTGTATGTCTCCTTCTTCATGGATGTATTGGTCAGTTCTGGGCCCTAGGCATCTCAGAAGACTTGGATCCCTGAGGGAGGCAGGCCAGTGATCTGCCTGGAGCAGTGTGAGTGGGACTGGCTGGTGGGCAGTTCTGCTTCGAGCCCTGTTGGAGTGCAGGTGGGATGGCCTCCAAGGTCAGGGCTGTAATGGTGTCTGACCGTGTGTGTGTGTGTGTGTGTGTGTGTGTGTGTGTGTGTGTGTGTGTATGCTCATGAGCACGGCTATGTTCTAGTGCGTGTGTATATGTGTGTGTGTGTGTGTGTGTGTGTGTGCGCGTGCGTGTGCGCGCTGTATATGCTTGGGCGTGTGTGTGTAAACATGTCCGTCAATATGGAATATGGGGAGAAAGGGAGTGGAGAATGTTAACCGGCTTGTGTAGCCAGACCTTCATCTCAGGCTGCCCTCCCATGCCCTGGGTATTAGTGGCCTGGTTACACAGGAGACCTGGCTGGCCTGGCCTCTCCAGTGTACACAGGCCAGCAGTTAGGGAATCTCCCAGGGGCAGGAGTGTGCCATCCAGCACTGAGGACAGGCTGTGAGAAAGCTTGCCCTCAACCTCCCCAGCCCAGACGGCGCCCCCTCCCTGGCTCCCACCAGAGGCCTACCGTCCAGGGCCAGGAGTGAATCGTAGAGTTTGCACTGCACCTGCCCGGTGCTCTGAGAGGCGCAGGACATCCACAGCCCTTCGTAGAGGCCCACGGCAGTGATGATGGCATCGCCTGCATAGGAGGACTGCTTCCACTGTGGCAGGGCGGTGCTGGCGATGATGCCCACCCAGCCACCCAAGGCTAGGAAGTAGCCCAGGAGCTGGAGGCCTGAGTTGGCCATGGCCCAGGTAGGAGTCTGAGGGTTCCAGGACTCAGAGATGGGCCAGGGTCTGGAGGAGCGCTGTGGTCATGGTAAGAGGAACAGCTGGAAAGGGGGAACTAAGTGGCACAGGAAAAGAGGAGGAGAGGGGATGGCTGGCCGGTCAGCCCAGCAAAGGCAGTGGCTGCTGGATTCCAGAATGCAGGGGGCAGCCTTGGGGCTGGAAAAGGCCAAAACCCGCCCACAGCCAGTCCCCAGCAGAGCTCTTGCCCAGTTTCTTGGGAGCAGAGGGCGGAACCTAGAGTCCAAGCTGGGGTACCCCTGCCTTTCTCGGCTCAATAGTAAGGAAGGGAGGGGCTAGGAGTGACTTCTCCCCTCCCAGCCAGGGGAACCCCTTCAGAGTGTGATTCCAGGGCCCTAGGATTCTTCTCATCCCTCCCGAAAGCCCCAGCTCAGTGGATGGCTTTGCTGTACTTTGGTGCCTGATCTGAACCAGGGGTTTCTCGCCCACTGACCTGAGGACAGAAAAAGAAAGAAATTTTAGTTGCAGCAGGAAAAACTATAGAGTTCCATGTGTGTGTGTATGTGTGTGCTGGGTATGGAAACCAGGCTTTGTACATGCTACACAAGCACTCTACCACTGACCTAGATCCCCTAGAGTTAGTTTTGGGTCAGGGCTCTAAGGCCAGATGTACAGAGCTTCGGTTAAATAAGAGCTTCTGGGGAGAGGAGTCCTGGGTACCTGGAAGCCTTGTCTATCAAAATAGGGGAGGCCAAATCATGGAACATGTGCTATGGGATCTGTCTGGGATCTGAGGAGTCAGAAGAGGGACAGCAGTAGCTGCATGCCAGCCTCAGACATGGTGGGGAGTTGGGGAGACCTGCGCCAGCATCTGTCCTGGACTTGGAGGAAGGAGAACTGCGCAGCCAGTTAATCCCTTTTCTGGCAGGTTCAGCAGCTCCTGCTGGGACCTGAGACAGCAGGCCTTGGCCCCTAGCTCCAGAGCAGCCTGGCGGGGGCAGTGGCCTCTACACATTCCTGGGCCTCTACACATCCCGCTCCTAGACCCCTGCCTGCCCCTTCTCACTCAGCCCTCAGGAGCAGGGAATGTTTAACTCCCCTGGGTCTCATTAGCAATCCTCTCACGTTCATTTCAGCCCCACAGGCTTGGCATGGGTGCAGGAGGAATGTCACACCCCTGCTCCCACTCCAGCCAGCCTCCCAGCCGCCTCTCTGCATCCCCTACATCCCACTGCCTTTCCTGAGCCGCAACATGGCCAGCTTCCTCCCCCACACCTTCAGCCCCCACCGCAGGGACAAACCCCCAGCCTGCTGCCTTGCATTCTTCACGTGGGTGCCTGGCACTCTCAGACAATGGCAAGCCTATGTGCCTGCTCAGGGCGTGGGCCCCTGGTATGGGCTGCTCTGAGCTCGGGGACCTGGGGGAAGCTGGGTAATGGGTGAGTGCTGTTTGATAGATAGTGCCACGCTGGGTCCCTCTGATTTCCTGTGTACACAGGACCTGCTTCTTAGAGTAGCCCGCCAATCCCCCAAAATACTAGTGGGGTCCAGAAGGGTGACTGAAAAGATGGTTCAGACTTCAGATTCTCCTGCCACGAGTGAATGATAAGACGATAGGACCAACAGAACCGGGAGATTGCCAGAGTGCAGAGCAAGGCAGGAGAGACAAGTAAAAGACTTCTGGGGTCAAAAGGCCTCGGATTACCTCAGGGCAGGCCTTCCGCTAGGATGTGTATGGTGCTGGTTCCTATGGCCTCTCCCCCCATGTCTTTGCCTTTCTGCCTTTTGGAGGGAGCAGGGATAGGGATGGGGATGCCTCATAAGATGCTCCTACCAATGAGGCATCTGTGGATGTTCAGTGTCCTCATTGTTAAAGAGATACTGCTTTGCCGAGCTGGCGTGAAGCGTGGGGAAGGCAGAGGGTCCGCAGTGGTAGCAACTTTACACAGGCTATCGGAAAGGCCAGACAAGGCTCTTTCTCCCAAAGCTGGGCCTTGGCCTCTGGCAAAGCCTTCTCTGTGAGGAAGAGCCAGGCCTCGTTCTGACCTGGGATACACTGGTCAGATCCCTGAGTTCTGGAGTCTCAGTGCCACACTGAAACTAGCTGTGACCCTTGTCTCCAGACATTCGAGAGCTGAGGTAAAGGGGATGATGGCCAGATGTCCCCAGAGCCAATGCCAGATGTGAAGCCTGAGAGGCAGCAGGATGTCTGTCTGTCTGTCTGTCTGTCTGTCCATACATACCTCCACTCAGGTCCCCAGACACTGAGGACCCAGAGCTTCCATGATTATTTTTTTCTTCTCAAGGGTTTCTCTCTGTAGCCCTGGCTGTCCTGGACTAGCTCTGTTCCAGGCTGGCCTGGAACCCAGAGAAATCCACCTGCTTCAGCGTCCCGAGTGCTGGGTTAACCCACCACCACCCAGCATAAGCCTCCATGATTCTTACATATCTTTCCCTGAAACTCTTTCCTTTGTCATTTGAGGTTTGGGTCTGTTCTACCTGAACATTCTCTGCTTCACCAACACCCTTCCTGTACCAATGTTCCAAAGCCAACTGGTCCTGCTCCAGAAGCTGCTAGTTCTCTAGCCCAGCCAGCATCGCTTCCCCACCCTCGGGAACCCACCATTCCTGGTGTTCTGCAGTCCAGTGACTCTCAGGCATGCAGAGAGAGCCGATGGCTCAGGGTTCCTAGCCCGGCCTCCCATCAGAGCTGACGGGAACTGCCTGGGGTAGACATACAGTCACAGTTTAAAAATAAGTAAATCAAATGCCTTCTCTTCCGGAGGGTGTTAGCTTTTCCTTGATTACAG
This sequence comes from Rattus rattus, assembly GCF_011064425.1. Taxonomy (NCBI): domain Eukaryota; kingdom Metazoa; phylum Chordata; class Mammalia; order Rodentia; family Muridae; genus Rattus; species Rattus rattus. The sequence continues at coordinate 37,702,830 of NC_046154.1, forward strand.
AAAAGTGTGTGCTCTTAGGCAGGTCCTCAGCTTGTCTTAGTCTGACCCCTCAGCTGAAAAATGGTGGCGTTACTGCCTTCCTGTCTGGTTCCTGAGGTACTTAGGATCATAGACGGTCAGGACTGTGGCTGATACAAGCTGTTCCCAAGGCAATGGCTCTAGGGTGGGACCTTCCCTGGCGAGACTGCTTAAGGGTGGGAACTGACTGCCACCTCTTTCACCATTGTGCTGGGCCGAGGACAGCCTTGGGAGGTATGTGTTGAGCATTGATGGGTGGGTATGAAGAGTCATTGGTTTTTGCCTCTCTCGATCCTTGCTCACGGCTGATTCAGAGGGTCTGACTCAGTCAGTTGCAATCTATTACTTTTCCTGCCGCTGCCGTGGGAAGTTGGAGACTCAGAAATGGTGCAAGCTTTACTACTCCTAACTGGGTTAAGTTCCTGCACAACCACAGGCTCAGGACAGAGATGACGCACCTTGGGCCACACAGTAAGAAAGCAAGATGGACAACCATGTGCCACCCCCAAAACTGTTCTGCTTGCCCAGGCATAGTGGAACAGCCTGACTGGAATCCCATAATCCTCTGCATGTTCCCATCCACTGCAGCTGGCAAACTGTTTTCTTCTATCCCAAGGCCCATAAGCAATGTGAGGCTGTCCTAGGAGTCTCAGATGTCTCCACTGTCTAACCAGGGCAAGGACACTTGGCAGTGCATGGGGCAGTCCAAAGGTGTCTTCACTCCTTGCTGCCACTGCCACCCCGCCCCCGCCCCCGCCAGATCTGCACCTTCCTTGGGCACCATGGTGTAATGCTCATATCTGCCCTGGGTTTGCTGAGTTGCTTCCTACGCCCTGTGACACTCTCAGGCTGTCTCCATCCTAAGCAAGTTTCCTCATATTGCTGAACTGCACAACTACATGTTTTCCTAAACACAGAACAGGCACACGCAATTGTCCCTCAGCTGGGACCCTGCCACCACCCACTGCTTCTGAATGAGCCTCCTAGCCTAATTACATACGTTTACCTTGTCCTGTTGTCAGTGAAAACACCTTACCTTTTGGGAGCTCAGTAGAGGCTGTCTGCTGTCCCCCGGTAGTTAACATGTACTGAATTTGTAAAAGCCAGCACTCGGAAGGCAGGCAGAAGCAGGCAGATCTCTGAGTCTGAGGCAGCCTGGTCTACAGAGAGACTTTCAGGACAGTGGGAGCATGTAGAGAAACCATGTCTCAAAAAAACCAACCAACCAACCAACCAACCAACCAACCAATCAACCAACCAACCAACCAGACAAAAAACCCCATAAAAGCTGCGTGCCCCAACATAGAAACTTCTGAAACACCAGTAAGGCCAATGCAGAGTTCTGACACGTGGGGCTGCTTCGGTGTGTCAGCGCTGTGTAAGAATTCTTTCGCACGTCTTCTTGGGCGTCTTGGCCTCAGCCCATGGACTACCTCTCTGCCTTGGTGAGAAAACAACTTGCTCACATCCTTTCAAGATCAGGCATATCACTCAGCTCCGTGCCCAGGCCAGATCAATCCCTTTTAATGTATTCTTGAGGCCTCTGTACAGCAAGTACTTCGCCCAGGTCAGACAGAGGGAGCAGTAATGGTGACATCGGCAGTGAGCACGTGGTCTGAACAGTCCCCTGGCACTGGCTCAGCCTGAGAGACAGTCTCCCGAGCCTTCCAGGTCCCCCTCTGCTTCTGCACGGAGCTAACTCCTGAAAGAGTTGCCAAGCTCTCCCCCGGTCCTCTCCTCTTTGTCTTTTGTGCACACCACCTCACCAAAACATCTCTGGGAGATCCTCTCTGACTTTCCTGTTGTCCAATACAGACGTACTTCAGTTCTCCTCTCGTGTAGACTAGGCTGGCCTCAGGCTCACTGTGTGGTCAAGTCTGGCCCTCAACTCCGATCTGCCTCTGTCCACCTCTGAAGTGCTAGGGTTACAGGCAAGCACCATCACTCTAGGCTTCCGGTTCTCAGCTTGTTCAGCCTTTAGACACCATTTGTCACAACTGCCTTCATCTTCACGGCTTTGGGATTGACCTGGCCGAGGCGATGGGGAATGAAGAAATGACAGACGCATGGATATTAAAATCTGGGATCCAGCAGGTTGTGTGCCTTCTGATGGCTGGCTTGGAGACTCAGCTGCTGTGTCATATATAGCACCAAGGAAGGAGAGGGCAGGTTAGCTCATCTCAGTAGGGGAGCAGCCTCCTGCTATGGTCACCTCAGAGGAGGATTCTGGGGGTGATACTCTGTACAGTCAGCGTCCAGAATGAGGAACCTGCTTCTGTGGGACCGATCTTTTTTTTTTTTTTTTTTTCTTTTTTTCAGAGCTGGGGACAGAACCCAGGGCCTTGCGCTTGCTAGGCAAGCGCTCTACCACTGAGCTAAATCCCCAACCCCTGTGGGACCGATCTTAAGCCTGGTCTTCATTACCTTTACTGCTTGGCCCTGGCCGAGGCCTAGGCCTTTTCCTTCCCCTCTGATCATTCAACACTCCCTCTTCGGTTGTCTCCCTCTGTTCCCATCCCAACAGATTATTCTGCATGTCCTGCCCTAGGAGAATTTTGTTTTGTTTTTTAAGACAGGGTTTCTCTGTGTAGCCCTGGCTGTCCTGGAACTTATTTTGTAGACCAGGCTGGCCTGTCTCCGTCTCCCAGAGTGCTGGAATTAAAGGCATGGGTTACCACCACTCTGCCCAAGGATGATTTTAATGTCAGTCACACGGTGATGCTCCAAGCTCAAAACCCTGCTGGGGCCTTCAGGATCTTCTCTTCCTGGTCCACTCTATGCAGGCACAACCCCTCCACCCCACTTTTTAAATAAAAAAGATGTTTTTATTTGTATGTGTGTATGCCATGTTTGTGCTGGTGACCAAAGAGGGCATCGGATCCCCTGGAGCTGGAGTTACAGGTAGGTTCTAGTTATCTGATAGGAGAACCAGGATGCCAAGAGTAGCCAGGGCCCTTGCGAGCTCAATCCCCTCTGCCCCTCATCAGTCCTCTTGCTGTTTCTCCTGCCTTGGGGCCCTGACTTGATTTTGTACATCAAAGGCTTAGAGGTGCACAAACCACGCACATACACATCTACACATTCATTATGTACCCCTATAAAACACAAGCTCTGAGAGGGCCAGGCTTGCTCTGCTTCTCGTATTCCCAGCAAGAAGCTGGTTTTCACTAAGTAAATAGTTTGACTAATGATGGCTCTGGTGCAGGTTCCTACCCTCTGTACACAGCATCTCAGGCCTGGTGAAGGCGGTGGGCTTAGCGCCAGCTCTGTGGCAGGAGGAACTGACTCTCCAGTCAGGTATGGGCTCTGAGGCCATCCAGCAGAGCAGGAAGCATGTGGCTGCCGTACTGTGCCAGAGCAGGGCTGCCGGCAGCTCTCTGCCAGAAGAGGGTTAGTAACAATCTAGACGTTCAAAGCTTTAAAGTTGATTAAGTGCTGCCCTACTGAGTGCTGTATCTGGGCACCCAGTTCCCACAGAAGATAGGCACAGTGAGGACAAGATGTCCCTTCTGTGGTAACAGACCAAGGTACCTGGGTTACTTGGCCTGAGGCTACAAAGGAGTTCCTGTATGGCATGTGCCACCCTACACTGCCCAGAGTAGCGGCCGCCATGCACTACCAAGGCACAGCATCCAGGGAAGAACACAGACACTTCCCCTCTCAGAACAAACCACTAAATGGAAAAACAAATCATTTATTCTTTGGCTGTCTATACAGACACTTAAATACACCAGGCTGCCGACAGGCAGCTGCCTCCATAGGCCCCAGGTGGTTCTGGGCCTACATCCTGAGCCTTCAGCCAAGCCCAGAGAAGAGTGTGTCCCGCCATGCCCACTCCTCCGAGAACAGCAGCACCATGTAGAAGGCTGTGGGCAGGGTCCTCGGACCGGGCAGCAAACAGAAGTGCCCCTTACTCTGCAGCCTTCAGGGTCTGGAAGTCCAGGCTGCAGGACTGAGTTCCCCCCATGGGTCCAGCGACATCAACTGCGACCTAGCTGCTGTCATAGCTCATCCTTGGGCTGTGACTCTCTGTCGGATGGAGACTCTTCTCCAGGTTTCGGGGAGCCCTGTTGGTCAGGCAGGGGCTGCTCCTGGGGGAGGTCCACCTCTTCTGGGCTGAAGAGCATCTTCACCAGGTCATCTGCCTGTACCCTGTCCTGCAAGGCAAAGTCTTCTCAGAGGGCCCGCACTTCTTCGCTGCTGCTTCCAAGAGAGCAATGGCACTGCTGCCACAGGGGCTCTGGGGCCCGCCCCCTTCCCAGCAGGCTTAAGCTCTGGGAGCGGAGCCGGGCGAGAGTGAACCCAGGACTCCACAAGTCCCACCCTCTTCCAGGGAGGGCGGGCCGGCGGTGACTGCAGTGAGTGCCTGGGTGGGGCTGTCCCGGGGAAACAGGCAAGTGGCCCTCCCAAACAGCCCTTACTCTCTCACTGTGCCGAGGATCCAGCGTGAACCACAGGGCGATGGCGCAGCGCTGCCCCCTGGTGACAGCCTTCACTCCATGTGGGTTCTCGGTGCCGGAAGAGAATCCCACAGCCCTTCCACACTGGGGCTGCACCTCTGCCTATGCGGGGTGAGAGGCGAATGGGGGCGTCTAAGAGCAATGGATCATTAGGACAAGGACCCAAAGGACAAGCAGAGGAGAACTATCATATCCCAGAGCCCCTGGCCCAGGGACAGGGGACCAGCTGAGGGGTGGGGTTGAAGGGTGGGGGTGGGGAGGAAGCCCAATAGTCATTCTGTCTACTGTCCTCTGGGGACATCAGCTCAGACAGCAGGGTTTCTGTCCTCAGGGATGAAGACAGGGGAGTACTCACTGTCACAGTCTTGGCATCTAGTTCTGTGAAGTAGAAGTTTCCTCCATCGAAGTCCCCATTGAGGTAGAGGATGGCGCTGGAAAGGCAGGAGCGCAGACATGGCTTATTTCCTGTACCAGAGACCCCTCCTGTGTACTGTCAACTAGCAGCTGGAGACAGAGGCTTTTCTGAGCCATAAGCAGCTCGCATGGTCCCCGCCCCTCCTTGGAGATGTCACTAAACCCAAGTTAGTGTATCTTTGTGCCAAACCCAATCATGCCCTCCTCCCCACACCCGTCCCGAGGGTCTCCCTACTGTCTTATGTGGGGTCTGGGGTGAGGAACTGCCTTCTGCATAGCGCTTGCCTCTGCCTGTGTGTGCACACATGTGAGGGTGGGGAGGCAGGGTGCAGGGCACAGAGGAGCTTCCCGGGGCAAGCACAGTGCTGCACAGTGCCCGGGCACCTGCTGCATTCACCTGTAGTCCCGGAACGTATAGGCTGGGGGCTCCTTGATACACACGAGGGATTCGGCATTCAGAATGCAGTTATCCACATGGACAGGGTGGCTACTGTCCTTCCTCTCAGCCTGTGACTCTGTGGCCAAGACAATCCATATTTAGTAGGACATACAGGGAACACAGCGAGATGCTTTCCCGTAGACACATGGAGCAGGGGATGGAGATGTGTCCCAAAGTGTATGTGAGTCTATGGAACTGCCATGTTCTGGTTGGGAGGAGTGTGGTTAAGCCACAGCTTACAATCTTGGGGTGAACAGGATGCAGCTCACAGGACTATAGGTATCAACCAGGCAGACCTCAGGCTGCGTGCCATGCCCCTGGTAAAGCTGGAGACTTTAGAAATAGGAAGGACCACAGGGGTCGACAGTGAGGCTGGTGGGTGCAGGGTCCACTGACTTCACCCTCCAGCAGGCCTGTGGGAAGGGCGGGCAGGGCGGGGCGGGTGAACAGAAGCAGCGAACCACAGCCAGCTGGTGGGGCTCTGTGAGTGGGGATGGGTGGGAAACCACCCAGGGAGGGGGCATGGAAAGAGGAGGGACGGGATTACTGTAAATGCCAGCAGATCACACCTTCCTCCAGTGTAAACCCTGGCACACTGTGTGGGAATGGCAGATGCCGCCTCACTGGGTCCAGCCAGCCACCAGCCCCCGTCTATCTTCCTCTCCAGCTCTCCCTTGGCATCTCTTCTGTGCTTCCAGATCTCAAGCCTCCACCCTCGCCCACCTTGGTCACTGCTGACCAGGTCCCATGCCTCTCGCCTGATCCGCCTGTTTCCGATCTCTCTCTCAGCACAGCCGCAAGTTCATCTTTTAGACAGGACGGTCCTGCCGAGCCCTTCCCTGTCTGCGCCTGCCGCCTCCTCATGCCAGCACTTCACTCGGAGGCTCTGTGGCACGCACTCAAGTGCCTGACACATTCCTCTGGGGTGTCCAGATTTCCTTAGCGCTTTTAACGCCCTGAGGGAGAGAGCAGCCTTCCAGTGCCGCCACCTTCCAAGGTAGTGTCAGAGCCAGTCTTCTGAATGCTACAGGACAGAGTTGGCTTTAGGCCACAAAAATGTGAGCTGGCAGCCCGGCTGTGCCGTCCCCTGCTCAGGGCTGTGAAAGCAAAGGGGGTGTCAGGGAAAGGAACAAAGCCTGTACCTCTGTCTGACTTCAAACGCGCTCGCTCCCACACACAGTTCCTAAGAGAGGGCCTGCAGCACAGAGCAGGCCGAGTGACCGAGTTAAAGGACACAGTACAAGTTCCAGAACGTGGTTCTCTGTACACCGTACACTCGGGGCTTCTACTCCTTTACAACTGGTCTCTTTGGCTTGCAAGGCTTCTTGCTGCCCTCAGCTCCACAAACACATTTATCCTGCAGAGTTCTCACCACTCTGCTGGGAGGCTCCCTGACCCCTGGGTGGTTGACTTCCTGTATGCTACTGCCACATTCAACATGCTGGGCTGCAGCCAACACGCTTGCACTGATGTCCCAGTTGGCATGAAGGACCCGTACGCTGTCTTCTCCACGTTGGTATAGCCCCACGGCACAGCCTACTCCCCAGAAGCTGCAGGCGCGATGAGACCCACCTTCTATTGCAGTGCGGCACACTAGGTGGGAGTAGGAGAAGTAGAGGGGTGTGTCCAGGCGGAAGTAGGACTCCATGACACGCCGAACCTTCTCTGTCACGTTGTAGTACATGTGGGCGCTCTGCAGAGGAACTTTCCCTTCCTGCCCAAGCTGCAAAGAAGACCGGTGGTCATCTGCCCCGACTCTCCTCTACAGGCTGCCGGCACACTGAGGTACAAGGCTGAAGGCATCTCCCATCCCACTGATGAAGGAGCGATCTCTGTCCTGACCTGACAGTCTCCTCCCCTTTCTCCTCCATAGTTTTCATGTACCCTGTGCAGGAACACAGTGCTCTAGGATCAGCCCCGACACATAGCCAGTATGTCGACACATCCCCAATGCCTGGGGATCCATCCCATCTCGGTTGCCTCATTTTTATTGCACCTACTCTAACATCCAAAATTTACCAGGAAACCTCCTTGGCATAGCTTATCCTTCCTCGCTGGCAGCTGGAATGTCAGCTGCGAGACACTTCTCCCTCCCTATCCCCACCCCCAACTCCTCCCCAGAGCCCGAGTATCCTCCTCCAGGTCTGCAGATTCCCCCTGCTCCATGCTCTAGAGAACCAAGATGGATTTCGGATTTTACCTTGAGAGCTTTGAGGACAGTGACACCATAGAACTTTTCATTTGGGGTGTGTGGGGAGGTCTGACCTCGATAGCCATCTCCTGAAGTTGCTGCTGCCTAATGGACCCAAAAGACAAGACAAAGTTAGTTGGAGCAGCTGCATGTGCATGCGCACACATGTGTGCACATATGTGATTTTGCATGTGTGTGCCTGTGCCCATGGGTGTGTGTGTGTGTGTGTGTATGTGTGTGTGTGTATATACACACACGAGCGTGCATGCACACAATGAGTGGGGTCGACCAAGGGCGTTAGGGACTTCTGCACCTAGGAGGCGTTTGGCATGTGGAGTTGGGAGAAGGTGCAGTGACTGGGTCCTTACGTTGGTCAGTCTCTGCAGCTCCTGGCACTCGTCATCAGAGATCACACCATCCATCACCACTCGCTGGGAGCCGTTCAAGACTTTGGAGTTCATAGTGAGACTGATGCCTTCATACAGTAAGGGACCACCTGCAAATCGAGGACCAGAAGGGACCAGGTCCCAAGGCAGCTCCACCCAAGTCCTCCTCGAAAAAGCCAGGCACTCCAGAGGCATTCCTGCTCAGACGCCTCCAAAGGGTGCCAGCCCACACCCTGGGCCTTACTCTGCCATCAAATGTTGCTCCTGGGCCGCCTAAGTGAACAGCTACACACATTCTCAAAACATGGACTCCAGAATCAAAGAACTGGGTGTGATCCCTGAATCTTCCATTATTGTGTGACCTTAGCAAATTACTTAGCCACTCTGAGTTACACTAATTTTTAAACAATTATTTTATTTTAGCTGGAAAGTGGTGGTGCCAGTCTGGTCTACAGAGCTGTCTTCCAGGACAGCCAGGGCTACACAGAGAAACCCTGCCTCGGAGCAGCAGAGAGTTGAAGAAGTGCACTGAACTTACAGACAGTTGGGAATTGCCGTGTGGGTGCTGGGATTCAAACCTGGGTCTTCTGGAAGAGCAACGATGCTCTTACTGTTGAGCTGTCTCTTCAGGCCTCTGCCCAATCCCCTTTTGTCTTTGAGATAGGACTCACTGTGTAGACAAGGCTGGCCTCAAACCCAAGATCTGCCAGCCTATGCTGGGATTAAAAGCCTGAACTACCACGCCCAGCCTCAAATTTTAATCAGTTACTGTTAACGGCATCTGCCGTATGAGTCTGACAACAGGTTAACGAGAAAGATAGATGAGGCAAGCTATCCTCTCAGTACAGCTTAGAGCGAATGCTCAAAAATGCTGCCCATGGTTTCTTCATTCATACCACGTACCAGAGCAAGCTTGGTATCTGCCTAACCACCTCTCAGACAGGAAGAGAAACAAGAGACACAGAGAGCAGCTTCTGAGAACAGGGCAGTGCTGGATGGACTTGCCACACGCTACGCCTGTTCAGTTCACTCTAGAAATGCCAAAGGGCAATGCTTTGCCTGTAGCTGTAAGGTGTCTGCTTGGGCTGCACTAGAGACCCGGCTCGACCCCCTCTACACTACTTTGTGAGTGAGGCGGCAGAGGGCCTGACACCATTCCCCATAGTCAGAGAGCCCTAGAGAGCCATTCCCCACCGTCAGACGTTAGCTGGTGCTAGACACACACAGCACCCTCACAAACTCAAAGGAGGGTGGTTATAGGAGGCTCTGGCAGGTCTCTCTGGGGTGTGCTTAATGGCAGAGACGATGGAAATCGGGAGTGGGACAAGCATGAACAATGACCTGTGGGCCAGTGGCAGGCTCAGGGGACCAGAAACAGCCTATCCCTTTTGATATAGAGACATGGAGGATGCCTGCCCACTGAGAATGCATGCATGGTCCCAGTGCTTGGAGGACAGGCCTGGCATCTGTGCTGGGAAAGGACGAGAACCTAAGGAGGGGTTTGGGCCTATGTGGGGTCAAAGGCAGTGGGAAAGGGAAAGGCAGGAGAGGAGGAAAGCTGAGGGCAGCAGTCCCTGTGGGCTGGGGTGCAGCACATGGAGTAGAGAAGACAGGAAGGCTCCAGCCCCTGATAGTGTGAGCTGTCAGAAGAGCATCTGGAGGGGAGGCAGGAGGCTATGCACACTCACTGTGACTATGCTAGTCTAACTGTGACACGGGAAGCTTACTTCTTAGTCAAAGGCTTGTCTCAGGGCTGACTGGATGACAGCTCCCTGGTGTGCTGAATGTGGAGGAAGTCTTAGCACCTGCTACACAAGCAGAAGCTGGTACATGATGGGCTGAGCAAAGCCCTGTGGGTGCTGCCACCTGGTGAGTGTGGGCAGGCATGTCACCCGCTGCTGGCTCACCTTCCCGTGTCAGTCTGCTCACATCCAGCGACTCCTTCGTCTTCTCCTCCACGAGGGTCTCGATCTCCTTCATGAGGTTACCTATCTCCTGGGAGATGCGGACTGCAGTTTCGCGTTCTGACCTGTGAGCATAGCAGCACTGAAGACTGTGCTGAGGCCAGCCCTGGTTCCTACCCCAGGGTTCCACACTGGACCTCCCCACCCCAGCTAGGATCCCATCTGACTGGGTGCAGGAAGCCTCAAGTGCATCAGACCGATCCCACCACGGAATTTCTCACTTTTGTTTCTCTTGCAGTCTCTTGGGAATCACCTCTTCTGGTGTCCATGAGTCCTAAGGTAGGTCAGGAAACAAGCAGGAGACTTAATCTTCCAGGTATCAGTGTATGACATATAGCTTCCTGCCTCACTGCCTGCGATGAGGTGGGCTCTTGGGACCTAAGTTACTTTTTTTTTTAAAAAGATTTATTTATTATATGAGTACACAGTCGCTGCCTTCAGACACAGCAGAGAGGGCATTGGATCCCATTACAGATGGTTGTGAGCCACCATGTGGTTGCTGGGATTTGAACTCAGGACCTCTGGAAGAACAGTTAGTGCTCTTAACCACTGAGCCATTTCTCCAGCACCCCCCTAAGTTACTTTTAATGGCCCAGGACTGCCTTTCACAGTCCACTTTATCTCCCATCCTCAGGGCCCACGCACCCTTGCTTGGTTTAGCCCTGGACAGTGTCTCCCCAGAGTTGTGCAGCGTGTACTCCCTCAGCTCTCAGTGCCTCCCTCTCCCCTCCCTTGCAGCTCCTGCGTTGGCTCACCGGATCCACAAAGGGAATTCCGAAAATGTCATAAGCGAAGAAAAGCAGTTCTTTCTCCAGCAGGCTTCGATGTCGGTATTCCTGGGCATTCTGGGGACACAAAGAGTCTCCTAGAACTTACCCTTCAGGCCCAGGGTGGCCCTCCCTGGCACTTACATTTCCCTGTGGGACTGAGGTGCCTTCTCCCCATCACAGGTTATGTGCTGCCAAAGGTCTCCCTTCTGTGCTCAAGAAGACCCTTGAGGGCAGCATAATTAGCTTCACTGGAGGGGAGAAGATCCCAGTGGATCTTTGAAATTGAAGAGCTGATGATACTCAAAATGGGAAGAGTCCATGTTTGCTTTTGAAGCTCTGAACACTGAATCTGGGGCTTCAGGCAAACCAGACAAGGCTCTCTACCAACTGAACTGTATCTCGAGCACTCTTTTCTTCTAGTATATTTTATTTATTTGCTTTGTGTGTTCTGGAGTGTGTGACCTCCACTGTGCATGTGTGGAGGTCAGAGGGCGACTTTGTGGAGTCTGTTGGTTACATCTTTTTGTGGGTTCTGTAGATTGAACTCAGGTCACAAGCTTATGTGGAAAATACTTCTTTTTTTTTCTCCTTTTTTTTCTTTTTTCTTTTTTTTTTTTTTTTTTCCGGAACTGGGGACCAAACCCAGGACCTTGCGCTTGCTAGGCAAGCGCTCTACCACTGAGCTAAATCCCCAACCCCAAATGCTTCTTTTTTTAAAATTAGATTTTCTATTTATTTATTTATTTATTTATTTATTTATTTAGTGTGTGTGTGTGCGCGCGTGCGCGCACCATGGAGGTCAGAGGACAATTTGACAATTTCCTCCTTATCCCATGAGGGTTCAGGGATCAAACTCAGGTCACCAGGCTCAGCAGTAAATGCCTTTACCCACTGAGCCATCTTGCCTGCCATTTTAGAGACCAGGTTTCACCACATAACCCAGGCTAGCCTTGAGCTTGTGATTGTTCTGTCTCTGGTCCTGAGTGTGAGCTCATGGGCGGAGACTGATAACTTCATCTTAAAGACAAAGACTCTTGAAAGCAGTGGGATCGAGATCAATCCTTCATTCACATTTAGGTTTTGGGGTCCTCAGGCCCATGTACTTTCTACTTGGCTACCCACCACCCCTCAGAATGGCCGGACCCCATACCTCCCTGAAGGTGGGCAGCTGCAGAATAGCTAAGCTCAGCGCTCTGACATCGCATGTGTGCTCAGGGGTGGGGCTTACCCAGAGCTGGGAAACTGAGTCCCTTTCAGGGTCACATCTTTCCCCCGGGTCCCCTACTAGAATCCAGGCAGCAGAAGGAAGAGAAAAAAAAGACAGAAATAAAGGGGAGGCACTTCATGGAGGAACACGTTAAAGGAGACCACCTTGTTGGCTACCAGTCACCCACGAGGAAGTGAGATCTCTATCTGAAGGAGTTTAAGTGATCAGCTTCTTCCTCCAAATGCCACAAACCAAGGCACACGTGCTATCCAGCAGGATGGCGGCCTGGGCTGGGGCTCAAATCAGTATTAGCTACTCCCGCCTAGGGGAGAGTTCTAGGTAAACATGCCCACACGGAGTATTTCCCTTCCCTTCCCAGGTTCATTAATAGGATCACAAGGAAGGGGAAAAAGTATTAACCAAGCAAGACAAAGACTGGAAGGGGCTTCTTAAAGCTAGATGACCGCCATCTAGTGGCCAAGACGGACAACTACAAGGAAGCCAGCCTCACCTGGGAGGGGCTGACAATGGGATTATTTTCTCTAGAGACTCAATTCCAGAGCTATGCGGGAGGAACCGTGGCTTGCCCCTCAGAGTTGAAGTCTGTACTACCTAGGTTTTCTCATTTTAGAGATGTGGTAGTAATTGGAGCGAGTAGACAATGACAGGGAGAGATGCACTCTGGGACTGAAACAGAAACAGAGAGCAGGTGTGGGCAAAACAGACCCATTGTGAAGGAAACAGCACTGACTTTGGGCAAATGGCTTCCAGCATCTAGCTTGGGTGTCCATCAGGGCAGAGAAATCTGTGTGCCAATCCAAAGAATATGCATTGAAATCTAGAGGATTTGGCTCTGGTATGTTCTGCGAACTCCTGGTTCTCCTTGCCACCCTGAGTGACAGACAAGCTGAGTCCAAGGCCTGCCGCCCTGCACCAGGAGCACTCTTCTGCTTTCTGACTGAGTTCGGCCACAAGCTGCCCCCACTGAAGCAAGCCTCTCACCTCCCGGGGACTGATGGAGCTGGCCTCCTCTTCTCCAAGCACGGCTGTATAGTAAGCCAGGTTCTGACTCATCACCTCATCATTGGGGAAGAAGAGGAGGTAGGTCTTGGCGCATTCAATAGCTTGTGTATAGTTCCCAACTGCCAAGGAAGAAAAGCGAACGGCTTACAGAAGACTATAATCCCGGACACCAACAGCCACTTAGCATCTGGTTTCAGGGAAGTCTTGAGGCCATGATGACAGGACAAAGTAGTGTTTGCTACACAACACGACTTTCTAGAAGAGGCAGATTCTAACAGCGGACAGCCTCCTAGACAGACGGACCTCTTCAACTCAACTATACACGTCCACACATCACGTACTCTTGGCTGTGCTATACTGGTTGGTACCCAGTAAGCAACTGCTGATTTGCTGAGGGTTTTTTTTTTTTTTTCCCTGTGTATTTTTGGTTCCCTTTCCCTGGGAGGAAGGCTGGGCATGCCCTGTGAGCCAGTGTCAGCAGTCTTACATCCTTACTGTTGCTACTCATATTCATTCAAATGCAAAGTTAGATTATAAATGTACAAAAAGGGATAAAAGAAAGAGGCCCTACACGCCCCTGTTCTTCCCTTCTGGACAGTTGAAACTGGCTACCTGGGTCTGTGACAAAACACCCAGGACTTACTGGCATGTTGCCTCCCATAGACATAGATGCTAGACATGCTGAAGAACGGGGTGGTTACGAACCCTGCCTGCCTGGCTACGCTTCTTAGGTGAGGCATCGGAAAGAGGAGAGAAAGCAGGCCTTACTGTTATAGTAGGCAAACTGTAGGTAATTATAGTGTGAGGGGAGGAAGTCTTCAAAAGGCTTTTCTCGGCTTGGGTGGGAAGCCAGCTCGGTGACACAGTTCTGCTTACAGCTAAGGACCTGGACGTAATGATCTGAAAAGAATCAAAGATGAGGAATAATGAGGCCTTTTGTTTTGGCTTTGTTTTCCGAGACAGAGTTTCTCTGTGTAGCCTTGGCTGTCCTGAGTGCTGGGATTAAAGGTGTGCTCAACTACTGCTTAGCTAATAAAGCTATATTTAGGATTCAAATTCTGGCTAACATAGGCATGTTGAAGTGGAAAGCAATATCCGTGTGGAAGGTATGGGCATGCATTTGTACACACGTGTGCACATGTGTGGCATGTGTGAACACACGTGTGTGGGAGCCAAGTGATGCCGGTGCCTTCTTCCATCACTCTTCACTTTGTTTCTGAGACAGGCTCTGTATCCTCAAGCTCACCCGTAGGATGAGACCATACAGCCATCCAAGCCCTAGCATGGGAGTTCCAGGGGAGTGCCACCATGCTTGGCTTTTATGTGGGTGCTTAAGGACTTGAACCCAGGTCCCTTTGCTTGTGCAGCAAGCACCTTACCTGCTGAGCCAACTCCCCAGCCTCTGAAAGACAATTTTTAGTCAGAGTTCCAGACTTAAAAAATTTGAGGATGCAGGCTGGAGAGTTGGCTCGGTGGTTCAGAGCACTGACTGCTCTTCTAGAGGTCTTGAGTCCAATTCCCAGCAACCACATGGTGGCTCACAACCATCTGTAATGGGATCTGATGCCTTCTTCTGGTGTGTCTGAAGACAACAACAGTGTACCCATATATATAAAATAAATCTTTAAAAAAAAGTGGGGGGATGAGGTTGCAGATGGTGTTTGTGTGTATTGTCAGGACTTTGACCTTAAAGCCCTGGGGCTTGGTCAGGCTACGCTCTGAACACACCTACCTGTGATGGCCTGGAAGAGGTCAGCGCTGTAGTCTAGGTAGTTGTAGCCGTCGTAGTCATAGGACCCTTCGCAGAGGGCACGGCACTCCTCATCTGCCACAAAGTACTCTTGCAACGCCGCCTCCAGGTGGGGCACAGCTTCCAGTGGCTTCTCCTCCGAGTAGAGTCGCACCCCTAGCCGAAACTCATGCTACTGGAAGGAAGGTGTACTCAAAACAGGCTCCAGAGGAGCCCCTCACCTTGTCCTGAGCTGTGATCACGGAGTGATGACTCCTACTTCTAAGTTGGGGGTGGACTGGGGTCCTGGGGCTGCTACATCATGAAGGCCAGTAATAAATGGCCTTCCAAGGACCCTTGAAATTTACAACGCTTAACTCTTAATAAGCAAGAAGAGAGCTCATTGCACTTTTTATAGGTTCCTTAGGGCTTAACAGTTTTCAGATGACATGGGCTAGAGAAAGACAACTCAGTGATTAGCAACATGTACTTTCAGAGGACTTGAGTTTAGTTCCCAGCTTTCACATAGGGTGGCTCACAAATGGCTGTGACTACAGCTCCAGGGGTTCTGATTTCCTCTTCTGGCCTCCTTGGGCACTCACATAAATTCTCTCTCTTTCTCTTACACACACACACACACACACACACACACACACACACACACACACACACACACACACACACACACACACTGCCCCCCCCCACAAATATACCTAAATTAAAGATAAATTACAACCCACCCCTATGCCCCCTGAAGCACGATTCAGGAGGGTATCAAATTCACTATCAGAGGATGACCTTGAACTCCTGATGTACTTTCCTCTTTCTCACCAGTACTAGGATTACAGGTATATGCCATCATGTATAGTGAACACAAGTTTACTTTAAGTCCTTCTGGTATGGGTAGAGTGCTTAGCATGTGTACTATGAATGACTGTTGTAACTCTGATAGTGTTTCTTATACTTGTGTGTATATATGAATGTTATGTATGTACACATACATTTTTTGTTGCTGCTGCTGAATATGAACCCAGAGCCTTGTGCATGTTAAGCACATGTTCTACCAATGAGTGCATCCCCAGGCTCTCCAATGTTCTGATTTATACACTGTTAAAATGACCAAGAACATAAGTTCTTTATGAAAATGTTATTCAAATGTTAGGTGAAAAAGGTGTTGAAAATACACACAGAATATGATATTAAATTAGGTTAAAAATGAAATATGGAAGACTTGGGGCCAGCCTGGACTACACAGCACAGAACTACATAGCAGCGCTCTCTCTCTCTCTCTCTCTCTCTCTCTCTCTCTCTCTCTCTCACACACACACACACACACACGCACACACGCACACACGCACACACACACGGTGGGTGAGGGATGTCTTTTCACCATATGGGGCTTGGCCTCGAGGTCCTTGAAGTCTTCCTCCTTTACCCCAGACATGGTTTGGTAGTAGTCGAGATTCTGCCTCATTTCCATGTGCTCAGGATTGCCCACAAAGAAGGTGTGTGCTGCTGCCACGGCTTTTTCCAGCTTGTTTATCTACAGATGAAGTGAAAGAATAAATTCACATACAAACTCTGTTTGGTTTGACTGTTTGCTTGGTTGGTTTCTCTCTCTCTCTCTCTCTCTCTCTCTCTCTCTCTCTCTCTCTCTCTCTCTCTGTGTGTGTTTACTGACATGGGGTGTTGCTATGTGTGTCAGTCTCAAACTCTCAATCCTCCTGCCTCAGATCCCAAGTGCTGGAATCTAGGTAAGATTTTTGCCTCAAAACAAAATAAAACAAACAAGCACAAACAAAAACCACCTGAAGCGTAGTGACTGGGCTGAAGGGTCTATAGCTGCAACAATTTGGGACTACTGCAGAAAGAGCAGTTAACACTTGCACTGTGGTGAGAATCCAAGGGCTGCTGTAGACCACTGTGCCACCATGCCCAGCTTACACTCCCCAGTGCTTCAGGACTGCTCCTGCTTCCTCACCGCCTTCCCTCTGAGCACTGGCACTAGCTTCCCTGGCGGACTAAGGCACAGGGCTCCCAATTCTCCTATTTTCTCCGCCATCACTTTCTCCTTCCACCTATCCACCTGCCCTCCAGAATTAACGCTGTGAAAATGAGGTCCGATGATGGCTGACTGAAGTGTGCAGAAGCCTCACTAAGCTTTGGAGTCACTCCAGTTCTCCCGCAGAGGAGTCATGCAGGGGACTACCCCATGACCCCAAATACATCACCCTCTAGCTCTGCTTTCCCTCTCTGGGGGATAACCATTCTTCCATGTCTCTTCTTCCTCAGGCCTAACAACTGATGGGAAGCTAGAGTTTCCTCCTTGTGCTCCCCCAGTCCTAACTTATCCACATAACCTTTTTAGTTACCCCTCAGTACAGGGACTCCTAGCAGTGACACAAGGAGAACCAAACAATTACCTGTCCAAGAACTGGAATGTAGTAGGTGCTCAATAAATGCCAGTGACTTTTATGTAGTGCTATTAAGTGCCATGAGCCAAGTCAGAACCCAATCATTCAGGGCTTGTAAGTCCAGCATGCTTCCCAGAAAACAGAAGGAATGGAAGGAACAGAGCAGAAATCTGAGGTCCCCAACAGCCTCTAAGTCTCTGTTTAGGTAGAACTGAAAGGTCTGTCAACCTGTTGTAGCTATGTAGTCTGCATGTGCAGCCCATCCCCCTAAATAGCATTTACTCCAAGGATACTGTATCAGGGCAAATGAGCTAATAAAGGAACGTAAAGTGCTTTAACAGAGTCCTGGAAATGTGTGTTCCCAGCCATCACCGGCAGACAAGGCTAGTGTTCCAAGCCTGTTTGCTGACTTGGCCTTAAAGTGCTGTGGCATCCTAAAAACCAGTCATTTTCTAAAAAAAAAAAAAAAAAAAAAAGACATACTGGCCAGAGGGTCCTCCACAGGGAGGAGCTAGACAGCCCCTGCTGGCGACGTGGCAATCCCACGTCCTGAAAGAGCGCTGCTGTTGGATTAGGGAGCAAGGAAATCATGATTGGAGAATGAACCGGAAGGAAGATGCTGCAGAAGCAGCACTTGGACACTTGCAGTGAAGTACGACTGGAGACCCAAGCGGCCGCCTCTGTTCCCTCTAGGAGGCTTTCCCAAAAGAAAACGGTCAGGTTTTTCTTGACTTGGGTTGTCACTACTGGCTGGATTTTTAAGGTTAGCATCTGCCCCTAAGAACCCTGAGTCCGCCGAGAACTCCCCAGCCAAGAGGTCCCTTTCCTCCCTGCCGTCACATCCCTGCTCTGCTCCCCAAGTCCCCCAGGTCGCTCTCGGCCGCCGGACTCCGGACCAGCCGCACCTTGAAATAGGCGACCTGCAGGTAGTTGTACGGGCTCCGCTTGTTGAACTCCAGGTCCAGCTCTTCACTCAGCAAGTGGGCAGAAGGCGGCCCGAGGCAGCGACGCAGGCAGGCGGCACGGCGCAGCAGGGCTCCGAAGAAGTGAAGGTCGTGCAAGGCGGCAGCGCCCGGGTCGTGGTTCAGACTCGAGGCCGGACCGAGATCGAGGTCCGGCGCCCACGGCAGCTCGGTGGCGCAGCGTGTGCGGCAGCGCAGGCGGAGGGCGCGCAGGGCGGCCCGCGAGCGCAGAGCCCGCTCCATGTTCAGTACCACCCCGGGCCAGTCCCCGCGCGCGTAGGCCGCCGTCCCCTCTGCGTAAAGTAGATCAGGGGCTGCCACGTTCCATCCCGGCTCAGACTCCGCGGTAGCCCGCGAGGCGGCGGCTGCGGCGACCGCTACCATCGCGGCCAGCAGCCTCCTAACACTCACCGCCATGGTCTTGCTCCTCCACTTAACGGGACTGCTCGCCTGGGGCACATTCCAGAATCCCGCCCCCACATAAGCCACGCCCAGAGACGAGCCACGCCCCAAACCCAGAAGCTCGTGGTCAGGAAGCTTGCACCGCCTCTTGCTTTCAACCAATCCGAACACTCGCCCTTCGTGAGGGCCCGCCTCTAATTTCATGCTCATCGCTCAATGGCCCGAGAATGAGAAAGCTCTGCCCACAAGCTGTGGTGCGCCTGCGTTTCAGTCTGAGCTTCCCTACGGGCGGTGGGGCTGAGGTGCTGTTATGGCGGACCCCGGGGTTCCCGGCCCGTTCGAAAGAGGCACGGGAAATCTGGGGGTGCAAGAGGCGGCGGGTCCTGGAGGTAGGTGGGACTGAGTTGTCGGGGGAAGAGGTCGCAGCCGGGTGGCTCTTTCCTGCTGTCTCGCGGGAGGCTTCAACTTACACCTGTGTTCCGGGTGTGTATCACAGGAGCCCTGGTGGAGCTCACCCCGACCCCCGGCGGCATGGCTCTGGTGAGCCCCTATCACACCCACCGGGTCGGGGACCCCTTAGACCTCGTGGCGCTCGCCGAGCAGGTGCAGAAGGTGAGGAATAAATAGGTACTTTATCCTGCCTCTTTGGTCTCGGTCCTCACATTTTTTTATCTCCACCCTTGGACAGCCTGTGAACTCGGCTGTACTGAAGTTAGCATTCCATTTCATACACGAAGAGGGTCAGTCTATCCCAATTCTTTGTTGTTTTGAGGCAGGGTTTTTCTACATAGCTCCGGCTGTCATGGAACTCACTGTATTATAGACTAGGCTGGCCTCGACCTCACAGATCCACCTGCACCCCTCCCACCCCATCTGACTCCCCTCCCCCGACTCCCTACCCCTGTCGCGTGTTGGGATTAAAGTTGAGAGCCACCATGTTCGGCTTCTATACCAAATTCTTAAATAGTCACTTATTTTATTCTGCTTCCCGAAAGGTCTTTATCTGTTACCCAAGAGCTAGTGGAACTTAAGTATATGTTCTTTCTTTCTTTAAAAAAACAAAAACAAAGCAAAACAACAACAACAAAAAAAATAAAACGGTGCTGGGGGGGGTGTAGTTTAGTGTTACACCACTTGCCTACCCCTGAATTTGAGTCTCAGCACTACCAAAAATATGCAAAAAGGCACAGGGTAAAATTCCTTTGAAAAAAAAAAAGACCGTGCACAATAAAACTAGACAGTTTAATTTTGTTGTATAGCCCAGGTTGGCTTCGAATTCAGCCTCCCATAGGCTGTGTATTACAAGGGTGGCTGTCACACTTGGTGAATTTCAGTGGATACAGTATTCCTTTGTCCAGAGCTTAGACATCAGTTGCCATAATAGGTAAAATTTAAAAAAATATGCAAAAATAATAGAAAAGACCATAGAAGTTTGGGCATATTAGTTTTGGAGAAATTGTTTCTCTCTGGAGCTCAGAGACTATAAATTGAGAGCTTCGAGGTAGAGAGGCTCATAGGTCTAAGTGAAACTCCAGTTTCCTTCTCCTAGCAAAACTTCCCCTGTAAAATCTTTTTCGGTATCAGAGCCTGGTTGCTTCTAGTGTCCCTTTCTCTTGTGTAAACTAACTTATTTGGCAATGGTTGTGTTCAAGAGTTTGTTTTGATCAAGAAAATTAATGATTGACATGACAAAAATCAGTTACATAAAAATGCCTGAGCTCCACACTGGGGAAAACAAAACCGAATGAGGGGCATGGGACCGACAAGGCTTCACTCCCGCAGGGAGCAGAGGGAGGGGAGGGCGCGCTCACATTTGATGGCAGGGTATGCAAGCACCACAACACAGTGTGATTAGAGTGAGAGTGAACAGCCGCAGAGATGGAGGAGCCTCGATTCTGGGTGTGGGGTCATTAAAGTGTGGACTCCTCCTGCGTTGGGCTTTAGGGTTGGTGGGGATTTACATGGCAATGGAATGGAAAGGCCACTCTAGGTAGAGGCAGAGCTGGTGGCCTGACTCCTTGAGTTGCATCCCTGTGAGATCACGGGGCCTCTTTCTGTTTCACCCCACAGTTTGGTTTTCTCTCCTTTGTAGGCTGATGAATTCATCCGAGCAAATGCTACTAACAAGCTGACAGTCATTGCTGAGCAAATCCAGCATTTGCAAGACCAAGCTAGGAAGGTGAGGAGAAGCATGACGAGGGCCGGTGCAGGTTAGGCCGGCTGTCCTTCTGTGCTGGGAGGACTGGCTGACCTTGTTTAGAATCATGGCTCCGTCTT
Source organism: Rattus rattus (assembly GCF_011064425.1). NCBI lineage: Eukaryota > Metazoa > Chordata > Mammalia > Rodentia > Muridae > Rattus > Rattus rattus. Next base: position 37,723,486 of record NC_046154.1, read on the forward strand.
TGTTTTTAATACATTCTGAACATGTGGAGATTTTGGATAAAACACCAGGAATATGCCCAAAAGCTTTCATTGATTATTTTGCATTGCTATGATGGAATACCTGAGGCAGGTTAATCCTATAATGTATGTTTTGGTTTTTTTTTTAAGATTTATTTATTTAATATATGACTGCTCTATCTGCATGTACACCTGCATGTCAGAAGAGGGCATTGGATCACATTATAGATGGTTGTGAGCCACCATGTGGTTGCTATGGATTGAACTCAGGCCCTCTGGAAGTGCTCTTACCCCTTGAGCCGTCTTTCCAATCTCCCTATAATGTTTATTTAGCCCACAGGTTTAGAGGTTCAAGGACAGGGTACTGGTGTAGCTCAGCTCTGGGAATAGTCTGGACCATATCTACTCATAGCAGAGCATGTGTGGGAGAAGAGACACATGTTCAAACAGGGAGCCAGAGGTTCAGATGTCAGGCCCAGGCCTTCACAATACTGCACCCAAGCTCAAGTCTTCATGTTGCTCTCCCCAAACTCCCTCCTGAGGGCAGTACCTATGAGACTCAGGACCTCCTTCACCCAGGCTGTTCCTCTTACATCACTGCCCTCATGACCAAGCTCCTAGGATCCTTTAGGAGATGAATGACATCTGACCCAAAACAGAGGTTAAGGGAAGTGAGCTTTGTTTCTCAGCTCACTTTGTTTCTCAGGAGAAAGGGCAGGATAAAGGGGGAGAAGGGTCTCTTTTTATAAAAGCAGTGTACTTGACACAGGAAAAGAGGACCTTCAGAGTCCCCCAAGCCAGCCACACTCATCATTCAAAAACCTTATCCCTTTGACAGCTTTTCTCAGTGTAGCAGCTTGTGTAATCTTGACATCCTCAGAACTGTTTGGACCCCAATAGTGAGTTGTTGCTGCTGGGGAAGGAGATTGAAAACTTGTTACGTGCTTTGATTAGAGCAATATGGGTGAGGCCCAGTATCCACTGACTCATCAGTGTCACACCTGTGTGACTGGCAGGTGCTGGAAGATGCTCGCAGAGACGCTGACTTGCACCATGTGGCTTGTAATATGGTGAAAAAGCCTGGCAACATTTACTATCTTTACCAGCGGGAAAGTGGCCAGAAGTACTTCTCCATTATTTCTCCACAGGTAAGAACACTCGCTTTTAACTCTGAATCAACTCCAGCCTTTGAGAAGTTCTGGGCATGTTTGTATGAAAATGTAAGCATGCGTATTGGTCTATGGTTTCCTAGAAAACGGGCTGAGGTGAGCCCAGGTGTGATGAAAAGTTTTGTCTGCTTGAATGACATTACTTCTGATGTGCACTGTAACTTCTAACAATGGTTTGAGTAGTCTGAGGTGAGAAGCACAGAAAGAAGTCTGTGGCCTGAGTAGGAAGAGAACCTTGTTCATGTCTCACCCTGATGAGGACTTGTTCCTTTGCCCTCTAGGAATGGGGAGCAGGCTGTCCCCATGACTTCCTTGGTGCCTACAAGCTACAGCATGACATGTCGTGGACTCCATATGAAGATGTGGAGAAGCAGGATGCTAAAATCAGCATGATGGACAAGTTACTGAGCCAGCCCATGGCACTGAGCCCACCTTCCAAGGACTGACTCACTGAGGATGGCTCTGACTAGCAGCCCTCATGAGAAAGAACTGAGTGATACCCACCTCCTGTCCACATTCTCTCCCTGGGGGGTGGGTGAGGGGACTGTGGGTATTTGGGTGAGTCATGAACTACTTGGAAGACGGTCTTGAATGTAGCTGCTGATTTTGCTGTCAGTTGGGATGGTGAGGAATCACAGAACTGTGGGATTTTCTTGGGTCCACTGATGCCCAGTCAGTTGTTTTCCAAGGATTGGTCAGTGCTTTCCTTCATCTCCAGCTGTTCCTCCCTTTAAGTCAAAACACTGGTGGAGGAAGAGCCTTTTCCCTAGCAAGTTGGTGAGTCATTTTCTAAGAGGAACCGTCTGTCTGTCTATCTATCTTTTGTGGATTGGTATTGAAGCTGTCCTCATAGGTGCTGCCATGCCGATTTCAGGCTGACCCAGGGCCTGCAGTGTTGCCTAAGGAGGATTGAAAAAACAACAAACAAAAACTTGGCCTGGCCAGGTGAGAGTGTTGACTGGAGCTTCAGTCCTCATGGCACCCTGCTTTGCCCTTCTGCCCTTCCACCTGAGTGAGACTGACTGGAGACTAAAGCAGCGGCCCGGCAGGCCACGTTTGGGGAGTCATCCTAAGCCCTGCAGAAGATTAGACCTGGAAGAGCTATAGAAGGCGGCGGCTGCTGCTGCTGCTGCTGCTGCTGCTGCTGCTGCTGCTTTGCGTGTCCATCCTAAAGCCTTCTTAAGGACAGCCTGAACTCAGCACTACCACAGCACAGACCCAGCAAATGGCATTTTTTCCTTATAAAGGATGACATTTAATTGGGGCTGGCTTACACATTTAGTGGTTCAGTCTGTCTGATGGGAGATGTCAAGGTGGGAACATGGCAGTGTCCAGGCAGATATGATGCAGGCAGAGCTGAGAGTTCTACATCTTCATCTGAAGGCTGCTAGTGGAAGACTGCCAAATGGCATTTTTTTTTTTTTTTTTTTTTTTTCTTTTTTTCGGAGCTGGGGACCGAACCCAGGGCCTTGCCCTTCCTAGGCAGGCGCTCTCCCCCTGAGCTAAATCCCCAACCCCCCAAATGGCATTTTTTAAGCTACGATGTAGAAGGGCTGGAGAGAGGGTCAGCCGTCCAGGGTGCTGCTCTGCTGGAGGACCTCAGTGGCATTCCTAGCACCCACGTCAGGCAGCTCACAACCACCCGTGACTCCAGCTCAAGAGATCTCACACTCTTCTTCTGACTCCATTAGCCATACGCACAATGGCACCCCCAAAATACACACATACATACATTTAAAGATAAATCTCAAAATTATGGAAGAATGGGGCAGTGAGAACACAGAACAAGAAAAAATGACTGGTCTGCCCTCAGGTTATAAGTTGACTGGGATTATTTATTTATAGACTCTATAGCCCAGGGTAGCCTGAAACTGACTAGCACTGGCTGGCCTTGATGTGATAGTCTTGCCTCACCTCCCTAGTGGTGGATTTACAGGTGTGAGCCATCACCTAACAAGTTAGCTCAGTTTGGAACTCATTTTTATTGCTTCCTGAATAAATCATGAACTAGACAGGCTGGAGGTGTAGCTCAATGGCGGAGTGTTTACCTGGTACGCACGAGACTCTGAGTCTACCTCCAGTACCACAGACAAGCAGAAAGTACTACACAGGGCCTTTCTTAGCTAAAACGTCTGTGGCTCACTGGGCTTTTCTGGACTTTACCTCATTTTCTGTCCAGCTAAGCTGGTTAAGGGAGACTGCCTCAGTGCCGTGTAGTTACTGTAAGGTGTTCTCAAGAACTTGAGGTTGGAGTCCACAAGCCCACAGTACTGGCATGGACCGTGTCCTGCTGTTCATGGCCTCCCTTATAACCAGGTCACCATGTGAGCTAGAAACATCCATGCCTAGCACAAGAACTGAGATCAAGAGACAAGTTCATTCAGCTCATGCAGAAACTTCTCGTGTGAGGAAGCTAGAAGATGGGCTTTGCTGGGATGGTAGTTGATTCTGACTCCAGGACATTGCCCATGTCTTCAGGAGGTTCTGACCTGTGCGATAATGATGGATTTTGAGAGGTACTTTGTTAGGAGGTAAACAAACTGCCACAGGGTTAGCGACTTAAAGCAACATTCATCTATTCATGGTTTTGTGGCCACAGTTTGACTGGGTCTTCAGTCTCTGGGTTTCATTGATACCGCAAGGTTGCAGTCAGGTTTTTGGCTAGGGCCTTACTATCTGCTTCCAAGCACTTGATTTTGCTGGAATATTGGTTCCTTGGAGATGGCTAAGCTACCTGCTGATAACATGGTGGAGGTACCACAGGAGCCCAGCAACATAGGCACATTCTCTAACAGAGAGAAAAGATAAGCTCACTAGCAGATTGGGCGTTCTAACTTATGTAGTCCCACCACAGAACCCACATCACCTTTGCTGGATTCTGTTTGGACACCAGTCTTTAAGCCAGCATTTGGAAGGGAAGGAATTTCACAAGAACATAGAGAGCAGAAGGCAGAGATCACAGATCTTGCAACCTGCTGCAGTGCTCATTTGAGACACAGGAAGTAACCAATTTTGGGTAAAAAGTATCCAAAGGTGATTGTGATTGGATAGTGTTCATACCACAGATCTGTACTTGACATTCAACATTGGCAAAATAACCTGGCTGCATTCCAGTTCCGTCTTTCTCACTCCCGGTGACATGCAGTCATCAGGCTGGGCCACTGAAAATGTAGATCACCCCCACTTTTGACATTTCCTACAGAGCTGCACCTGGAGAGAAACTTCCTATTCAAGATGTACTTCCTGCACTGGCCACCAGATAGTGCCAGTGCTCCTTCCTGGATAGTGACTGCCTGGCTGAGAGAAGGCTGTTGATTGATACTGCCTGGTGGTTCTGGATACACAATTCAGCCCTGACAATTTTCTGAGCACTAAGTGTCTTCTCAATTCCAGGTTCTAGAGGATAATCTCAGGGTAGGACAGGGCCTTGTTTCTTTTTTTGTGGAGGACAGAGTTTTTTGGTTTGGTCTGGTTTGGTTTTTTTTCAAGGTGGGGTTTCTCTGTGTATCCCTGGCTGTCTTAGAACTCACTCTGTAGACCAAGCTGGCTATGAACTCATAGAGATCTGCTTACCTCTGTCTCCCGAGTGCTACAGTTAATGGTGTGAGCCACCATAGCTTGACTGCAGGGCCCTATTTCAGAGAAGCACACAGTGTTAGGGTCAGAAGCTAGCTATAGCATGGTATAAGGACTTAGTGGAGGGATGTGCAGGACATTGACGAGTATGAGAAAACTTTGAAGGCTCTACTCTGTGTATAGGAAGCTTGTCTTTGGGGGCTAGGGAAGGTTCTTTTTGGGTGGAATGTATTGGATATGCTTTTATCCTCCTCAAGCAAAGTAATCTTGGTTTTTTACAAGGAATGTGGTAAGACTGTTCTGGGTAGAAAATTCTAACAGCTAAAGAGATGGATGGAGGAGGAAATGAGATGAGGTCGACAGAAATAACCTGAAGGGGGTTGATAGCGACCTGACCCCTGTGGAAGTACAGCAGCTTATGTGAGCATGAGCACTGGAGGGGGTGATGGCAGCCAAAGCAAGGTCTGTACTACTCAAGAAGCCACGTCTCACCAGCAGGGGACAACACGGCTCTGGACAGAGCTAGCAGCACAAGTGTGAGGTTCGAGGTTGTGTCAGCGGTACAGCGTCATCTGTGTTATCTCTGCAATTGAGTCCTAATAGTTAGTGCTTTGTCACTTTGTTTTCCTGTGGGGGAGGGCTATGTGTGGGTGCCTGTAGAAGCCAGAGGTGTGGGATTCTTCTCCTCAAGAGCAGTAGGCCCTCTTAACTGCCGAGTCATTTTCCAGCCCCGATTGTTTGGTTTGGGCTTCTTACCTTAGAGCTGTGTAATGGTGGTGGGGCTTACAGTGAGTACCGTTTGACTTGATGATGTCCATGTAGCATTCTGAAGTTTGGTAGACTGCCACCCTGTTAGTGGAATGTGAGGAGATGAACCAGAGGAGGAATCTGAGGAGGTTCTCAATGTCTGCCTTAAGTGTGTTTACCACTCAACAGAATATGGAAGAGAAAGACGTTGTTGTGGGTACTCATCAGAGAAGACTGCTCAGACATGGATGTAAGCCAACAGAAAGTCCTTATTAGCCGGCTGGAGACTACACTAGGTCTTGAGGATCCCAGTGTAGCACGAAGCCTTTCTCAGGGTGAGCTTTTAAGCACAAAACCATGTCCCAGATTGACATATTTCAGTTAACAAGAATGGTTAGCCAGAAGTGGAAGCCAGAAAACAAGGTTAGTGCATATAGAGATTTTTCCCAGAACTAGAACATTGATGGATTAGGCCTTTGTTTTAGTTTTGTCAGGTGTTGCTGTCCATGTGTTGAGTTTTACAGCCTGAATGGTACTTCTACTATGGAATTGGTCGTGTTGAGGTCTGAGGCCCTGATATAGACATTGTTAGATATCATGTTATAGATATTCTAACAATAATTTATACTTAATTTAACCTATATTTACTTCAAAAATCTACTTTGTTGGCTCTGCCCAGGCTCCCTGGTATAACCACTGACTGAGCTCCCCCTCTATCCCTGGGATCTAGAAGGAGGCCTGACTTTTGTATTTACCTTTCCAAGTTAGTAGTTGGTCCCCAAACATGCATGGTCTGGAGTCATAGGTAAAGAGATAGTGTGTCTAGGGAACTTTTTTTCTATCAAATGTCCCCTTTATCTGATTTTAATCTTCATGTGGCTCATCACCCATGCGGTCTGAGTGGGAGCATTTTCAGTTCAGAAAATGGCTCATGGCTATTCAGATAGCAATGGTAAGGTCAGGTTTAAACAAAGCTGTGTTTGCTTTGAGACAAGCCATAACAACAGTCAGATCTACCTCCATCCACGTGTTATCACAGGCATGTTACCTTGGTCATGTCTTAACATTTAGTTCTAGAGTTCTACAGAGGTGACATATAAAGTGAGTGTGGTTAGTATGGGTGCATGTCCTTTAGTGCTTTCCTGTACTCCCAGTACCTGGAAAGCTGAGGCAGGAGTCTGGATGCCAGCTTGGATGATGGCAAGGGAGACTGCGACTCAAAAAGAGGTGGTGGTGGTGGTAGTGGTGGCTGGGGAGATAGGAGTAAAATACTTGCTGCATAGATAAGACTCGAGTTTGATCCTCAGCATCCACGTTTAAAAACCTGGGCATGGTCTTTCATGCTTTAATCTCATGCTCAATCTTCATGTTGGTAGGGCAGAGTTCACTGGCCAGCCTAGCATAGCTGGTGAGCCCCAGGCTCCAAAGAAAGACGCTGTTTCAAAAATACAAGGTGCACAGCCTTTCTGAGGTGTACACACACCCAACCTCCAAAATCACACAAATAAGAGCAGGATGAGAATGTGTACTGAGTGGCTCACTTAGTGTTCAGTGGTTGGCATAGACAGGAAGTTAGCCAAGGCCAGAGACAGGTACTATGCCTAAGCAACATTAAAGCCCTTGTGAGATTTGTGTGCAGAAGGTAAGGTTTGTTTCTGGAGCTGGAATTGGGAGGAAGGAACCACTATTGCCTGGAGAAACTGGACTTTATGGTCATGAGCAGATTTGATTGAATGGATCACTCACTAGAATGTTTGTCCACATTTTGACTGGGATGCTGTCCTATCCTCATCTCTCCTATTTCACCCTTTCTGAATCCAGAGCTCCTCCAGGCCGGCCGCCTCCTGGCACTCTCTCCCTCCTGTGCCCTAACCCATTCCCAGGACATTAGCATCCCTAAGCTGCCAACTCACACATATTTCTAGCTCTGATCTGTACTCAAGTTAAAGCTGCATCTGTACTTGACATCTTTACTTGACTCATTAATTAACAAACTTAACATGTCTGAACTAACTCAGAATTTACCCCTGAAACGTTTCACATCCTCTGTTCTTGCCATCATCTATCTCACACTGCTACTTAGTTCAGAAACGCTACGCATCCTCTATTCCATCTCTCCCCATGCCAGTCAGCCCTGCTCTCAGAACACAGCATACAGCCAGATCTGACCCCTCTCATCACTTCTACCCCCTTTTCTTGGTCCAGGCCACCTATGTCTTAAGAGAAAAATGAAACAAAAAGGGTTTACTGACCCATGTTGTAGTCCACACCTTTAATCTCAGCACTTGGGGGACAGAGACAGGTGGATCTCTAGAGTTTGAGGCCAGTCTAGTCTACAGAGCAATTTTCAAGACTGCCAGGGCTACACAGAGAACCTCTGTCTGGGGGGTCGGGAGTGGGTCTTCTATAGCACACTATCCATTCAACTGCTCCATCTGGAACCTTATGGAAAGCTTTCATCCTTGCTTAGGGCCTACCTTACTCTTGCAATTCCTCTCACACTGGCTACCTCTCCATTCCCTGACATAGCTTCCGTCTTTTACAGTGACTTTCTGAAAGAACCTGACTTAAAAACATTGTCTTCATGTTTGGGTCTCAATTCCTCAGACCCTCATCTTCCTGAGAAATGTTACTATATGTTTATACCACCTTTTACGTACAAAAATCCGAGCCTATAAAAGGCCATACCGACTTGGAGCTGACACTTAAGGTGCTCTTCACGTTGTGGACCCCAGCCTGCTTTTTACAGTCTTCACCTTACTCCCAGCTGATCTCTAACCCCCAGACACTCAACAGCAGGAGTCTGCACCAAGCAGAAGTCAGAATGAGCCCAGGATGGCTCTATCAGGTTCATGTGGGTGGAGAAAGCAGGCCCCTCCCCTAAAATCTTCCATGCTCCGCCTCGTGCCGCCCACTACAAGAGCTGTAAATTGAGGGTCTGGTGCCTCTGTCCAAGGACTCTGCAGCCCCTCCCCTGTCCTCTGGATTGTGAGCTAAGAGCCAGGTTAAGAGGCTGGACCCGCATCGATGCACCCTCACTGGGCTGGACCCTCTGCCTCAAAAGGCAGCGGGAAAGCCTCAGCCTCATCTAGGAATGTTTGATCCCCAGGTAAGTTTTCCCCACTGACATAGAGCAGGTGGGGCAAGAAAGAGGGACAGGCGCATCAGGCCAGCCAGTGCCTCGTCATCAGACAAAATTGGGTTTAACCGGGTTACCCGGACAACCTGCGGGAGGCTGGCGAGAGACTAGTGTGTCCTGTTCTCAAGAGGTCAGGTCTGTGCAGGAGATGGCCTCTGGCCTCCGGGAAGGAATGGCAATGTACGCGATGAGGAAGGACAAGAGACACCATTGCTGGAAAGTACACCTTCATTCTTACCAGCCTCTCATGCTGCCTGGTGAGGGAACGCTTATCCCTTAGTCCTCTTTCTAGAAACACAGAGTCATGTGAGCCCCGGAGTACCGCCGGGGCGGGTTCTCACCAACAGTTCCCGTTCCTCAATTCCTCCCCAATTCATTTCAGTCCCACATGGGGCTGGCCCACAATCACTTCTGGGAGGGCCCCAGCTCAGACTTCCCCAACTTCACCTCCAGTCACTTGTATTTTGGGAACCAAGAATTGCTGCATTTTTAATTTTCTTTGGCAATCACACCCAACCTTCCATTCTGGTACATGTCACCAGAATGATTCTCCCTTGTCCTTGCCCTTGCCCTTGCCCCAGACTTTGCTTCCTGGTATACCCAGGGCAACTGGAACATGCTTAGTTGCACATAGCATGTCTCCTCAAGAATCTAACATTCCATCAAGACTATATCATCCGAAGTCGGCACATGGGTCTTGTTCTATTTACCCAAATATGCAAAGCACAGCACAGGGAGGCACTGGAAAGAATGAGATGAATAAATGATAAGGGTTGAGCAGTTGCCTGGGGTGCTTCATGGAAGGGGTTTCATCTAAAATGGTTTCTCAAAGGCCTCAATGAAGAGGGCTAGATTCTGGGTACTTTAGAGTCAGTGCAGCAAGAGGGCCTAGAAGGTGTACTGTATGAATTAACATTGAACACTTTTATTGTCAGGCCTCATGCTTGGCACAAGAGACTCCAATCTGCACTCAAGTTGCATCCCCTCTAAGAAAAAAAGAAGACAAGGTAGGCAAGTTAGTAAAGAATGCCAGGTGTTACACGGTGAGCACAAGAAGCCTTCCAAGACAAGCACTTACAAGCTCTGCAGGCACCAGAAGGCTCCTCAAAGACGACCAATCAAAGACCCAAGGAAGTACCCAAGAGAGGGGTTTCAGTGGGGCTGGAGAATGGGAGCTGGAGAGGTAGGCAGGGCTGGTGTGGGGCAGGACTCCAGACTGAAGAATTCAAGAAGCTGGCATATGACCAGATCTGCTCCTTCAGGGCTGGGCACAGACCAGCTTCAGCTGTACCCCTCCTCTGAGAGCCACCCCCAGACAGGGTCACCCGTCTGTGCTCACAAGATATGTCTCTTCTCCCGTGCTGACTTGCATCCTCTACCTGACTGTTCCTTGAGAGATCAATCCACAGTCATCTGTGTGTCCACAGAACCAACCGTCAGACCTGCTGCTAGCTAGAAGTGAAGAGGTTGCTCTCCTGTGGACTTGAACAGTTCTTCTTATCCCCAGCCTCATCCTTTTGCTCCTGGGACCCATGTATGCACTTTTTTGCAAATAGTATTTAACTGGGAAAGAAGAGACTCAGTACAAGTGCTGGCTTCACCATTTCCTGAGACAAGTCCTTTCCATTTGGAAACCTTGCTCTGTCATCTGTAAAATAAGGGGCCACGATGAATGCTTGTGAAAGCATGCCTGTGCCTCATTTCTGTAGACCAGTGACTCTCAGCTTTCCTAGTGCTGCTGCCCTTTAATACAATTAGTTCTCATCTTGCAGTGACCCCCAACCATAAAATTATTTTCCTTGCTACTTCATAACTATAATTTTGCTGCTGTTATAAATTGTAATGTAAATATCTGATATTTAGGATATCTGATATGTGACCCCTGTGAAAGAGTCATTCAACCCCAAAGGGGTCACAACCCACAGGTTGAGAACTACTGTTCTAGACAGAGAGACTGACTGGCTGAACGTCCTTTGAAGACAATAAGGATTCTCTTAACTCGACTAGTCAGAGCATGGTCATCATCCTGTTCAGAGGGCAGAGTTCAGAGGGATGAACACTCAAGGCGGAGCTGAGTCTCCTCCTGTAACTTCAGAGTGACATCTTCCAAGGTGGTCCCCTTTCCGTCCTATTTGCTTTCCTTGGGATGTGTAAGCAGGGATGAGAACCCTTGCCAGACTGAGCTCACAGGGCCAGTGGGAATCCCAGGTGCCCAAGTGGTTCGTGGACAGGGTAGACGGTGAGACAGTGTAGCAGATGATTAACCATTAAGACAAAGACATCTGTGAGGTGGTGAGATGGGGCAATGTCTGGTTGTTGGGAGACTGGGCATCTGCTGATCTGCCCTGAGAAGCAGAGTCCCAGGGATGCTGTTCTTCTAGGAGACGGTAAGTGTGTGGGCTGGCATATGACCAGGTACCTGGCTCAGGAACTGAGGTATCCTGTCCTTCGGGGGTTGGTCTTGAGGCAGGAGAGGTGGCTGTGTAGCTTCATGGAGTGGGATGGTAGGTCAGCTCTTCTCCCCTTCCCGTTCAGCTTTCTGAGGTGTACATTATTCCTGTCTTAGGTGTTAGTCCTGATGGTTGTGGTTGCACAGCCACTGATTCTTTTGGTGACTAAGGCTGCCTATGGGCACACCTAGCTCTTCAGTGATGCCTCCAGTCCCTGGCCCAAGTCCAGACCCTCCTAGTTTTGGACAACTTGGTGGCAGGGTTTCTTGAAACAAAACAAAAAGCTTGTCTCGATCCTTTAAGATTTTTGGTTTTTTTGTTTTGTTTTTTTTGTTTTTTGTTTTTTTTTTGTTTTTGAGTCAGGGCTTCATATGTAACTCTGGCTGTCCTGGAACTTACTCTATAGACCAGGCTGGTCTTGAACTCAGAGACCTGCCTGCCTCTGCCTCCCAGGAGCTAGGATTGAAGGTGTGCACTGCCACATCTGGCCTTGTCTCAATTCTTGCTAAGGTCATAAGAGCCTGGAACTGTTCAGAGGGGCTGTCTGGAAGCCTGCACCTCAAAGTGAGTGAGGGATTGAAGAGAAAGTGGACATGAGAGCAAGAATTAACTCATATCACTCAAGGGCGGAGTCACTGTGTGCAGCTGACATGATGAGTAGAGAGGATACTAACAGTTTATGTGGAAGGGGTACATTTGTTTGGACATAGTATAGGAACAGCCAAGACTGGTTGTGAAGGTGGATAGGCCGGCTAGTTTCCTGCTGCTGCGAGAGGGGTCATGCTGGGTGGTCAAAGGCCTGGACATGGTCTGTCCCAACATGCAGAGGCTGTCTGGTAAAGCTGTCCTGGTGAACTCCACAGCCCTAGCCCCCAATTCTCCTCCTGCTGGGGTCTTGCGCTGGCCCAGACCAGAGGTGAGGACACAGTGGCAAGTGCTGGGGAGCCACTGAGTGGCGTCCATGTCCATTCTGAGAAGTTCATTTCCTTCTCTGTTGGAGATGGGACTGGTGTTGTGGTATGCCTTGAGGTCTCGAGGGAGTGGGTACAGCTTCTCTCCAGTCAGCCATTCGTCAATCACAAGGTTCCATCTCAGATAGAGACCTCTGAGGTGTCCAGAAAGCTCCTGTGGGGCCAGGGCAAGGGGAGTGGATGTCCACACAAGTTCATCTGACTCACTGCTAAGCTTTCCCAAACCCTGTCTTTAACCCTAGTGTCTCCTTGCTAATTTGTCCTCTTAATCCAGTTGGTGACACAGAGTGTCAGGGGGTGCAGTTCTTGGATGGGGTCTCTGGGAGGCTTTCCGGAGACCCTTTGGCTTTGAGAACCCTGTGCACCTCTCTCCTGGGCCACAGGTCATCGTGCCATGAACCAAGAGCAGAACAGTTCTCAGATGACTGAATTTTCCTGGAAAGATGTTATTAATGCTTTGTCCCTGGCCAACATGATCCTGGGGCTCTTCTCCATCTTCTGCAGCTTCAGCAGGTAGGTCTGGGCCACTACCTGCTCTTAGCCTAAAGCTAGAGCCTATGGCATGAGGAATCAGGTGCAGTCTCCAGAGACCTGGCCACTATGGCAAAGGATCAACTCAGGGTGGGGACAGTAAACACACACACACACACACACACACACACACACACACACACACACACACACACGGAATTTTAGATCTAATATAGTGGGAGAATGCAAATCCTGAGAGGGTAGTTTTGTGTTACAACTGTAGGTTCTGTTACCTTCATTTAGCCTCAGGCCCCTTTTGATACTCAGGTCTGGGCTAAACAAATCTGAAGCTCTTTGGGGTGGTTGAGGTCAGGCTCTCTTGCTTCTGCTGGGCCATCTAAGCACTGTAATCCAGTGCAGACTTGGCAGTAGACCTCTGTGGGCACATTTGCTGTGGACTGTTTGGCTGCCCACAGAGGGACTTGGGGCCACATGATGGACAAGATGCAGTGAAGAATGCGGGGACTAGAGGAACTCTGGGAAGTCACTTAGAGCAGAGCCAGCATCAAATCTGAGAGAATGTGGGAGATACTGACAGATCCTTACCACACATCAAACTCAAGAGCACTGTGGCAGACACTGATGGATCTAAGCAAAGTTGGAGGTGCACTCACCTAACACTCACCCGAGAAAAGCAGCACGCACATCAGGCTGGGCAGCGCCACCCAGTGCCTGGGTGTGACCGACACCTGCAGACGCTCCATCCAAGAACAGCAGGCTGTACTCTGTTCTCAGGCTGTCCTGGAGAATTCACTAAGACAAACTGCCTTCTGGACATATAAAAGACTAGAAGTCATAGAGAAGGTGATGTCGGATCAAACGGAATTAAACTAAAGTTCAGAAGTGAAAAGAATGTACAAACCCTGACCTGGGGTTACTCATAGGAGAGTGCTTGCCCGCAGTGTGGGAGGCCCACGTTTCCAGCACTGGAAAAAATAAGTACCAGATGGTTAGAATAGGAAAGTTAGAATTTAGCCAGGTATGGTGACATAAACTTGTAACCCCAGCACTACGGAGGTGGAATCAGAAGGATCGAGAGTTCAAGACCAGGGGCTAGGGAGATAGCTCAGTTGATGAAGTGCTTGTGCACAAGTGTGATGGCTTGAGTTCAGTTTTTAGAAGTGTGTAAGAAAACCAGGCATGGTGGTGTGCACTCAGACTCCAGTGCTGGAGAGGTAGTGACAGGAGAATCTATGGCTCACTGGCCAGCTAGCCTTACCAAACCAGTAAGTCCCAGGTCCTAGTGAGAGACCCCATCTCAAAAAATATGGTGGATGGCTTCTAAGGAACAGATGTTTTAATTACTTTTTCTATTGCTGTGATAAAATACTTTGACAAAACAACTTATAAAACAAAACATTTAGTTGAGCTTACATAGGATTAGAGTTCATGATGGCAGAGCAAGGCATGTGGGAAAGACAGCTAAGAGCTTACATCTTGATCAGACAGCCAGAGGCAGAGAGAGGGACACTGGCACTGGCTGGAATCTTCTGAACTTTCAGTCTGTCACTGTGACACACCTCCTCCAACAAAGCCACGCCTCCTGATCCATCCCAAACAGTTCCACCAATCGGGGGCCATTCTCACCTAACCCACCACAGAAGGAAAGAAAGGAAAGGAGAGAGGAGGGGAAAGAGAAGGAAAGAAAACTGCTTAGCATAAATCCTTTGTTTCACAAGTGGAGAAAAACACCTAGAGAGATACCTGGTGATTTAGCTGAACAGTCAGTGAGGCGGTGGCAGAGGCTGCACCAAGAATAGGAAGGAAAGGGGTTGGGGATTTAGCTCAGTGGTAGAGCGCTTGCCTAGCATGCGCAAGGCCCTGAGTTCGGTCCCCAGCTCCGGAAAAAAAGAAAAAAGAGAAGAACAGGAAGGAACCCATGTCATCAAATACACCTGGGACTTAAGGGTTGTAAGGGACCTTGGTGATTACCGTGAGGAGGTGGTCAGGAAGCCACCATGTGCTGGGAGTTTGGGGATAGAGCTATGTATGAGGTTGTGTGTAAAACATTTAAACATTTAAAACACAATATCCACAAGGGCTGTGAGTGTGGGGAATGCTCTTGTGTGTGCTTGTGTGTATGTGTGTATGTGTGTGTGGAGGGATTTGTGGAAAGTGGGTATTGAGTGAGGGACTTGTCCAGTGGGCACTACAAGAAGCTGTCCTGCTGGTCTGCCCTCTAGGAAATCACACTGTGCTTCCTGGATGCTTCTGATCAGCTTCCTGTTAGACATTGCAATAGGGACGATGACCAGACACTTCAACATCTGCCACAAACAGGGTGAGTCTAGACCTCAGGTCCAATCTCACCCTTACCGTGGGGAGCATCCATCTCCGCCTACCACCGTGCTCTGACATCAGGCAGGCCTTCCTCAGTCACTCGTGCGCAATCGTGCACACATCCATGGGGAGAGCAGACACAGTCCTGCTGTCGCAGCCTAGATCCATCCCCTGGGCAGGCTCTCCGCCATCTTTGTCCCATCCCTGCCCTGGTGTTCATTCCTATCTTAGCCTCTGTTTTAATTCCGTTTACTCTTCTTATGATTTATGCCAGTTTGCTGCAGGTTTTGTTTTTGTGTTTACACTTCAAACTCACACGTATGAGTTTTATAAGGTAAGATCTCAGTCCAACTTACTCAAGCAATTTCTTTACTGTTTATCCTTTCTTGCTTTCCAAGTGTTTGTTGGGGATCACCCTCATTCTAAGTGAAGAGTGTCCTCTGTAGTTCCCTTAGTGAAGAGGGTGGTGTAAGGGTCAATAAGATGAGAAGCAACCCCAGGCAAAACAGTTGGTTCAAAATACCTTGAAAGTTTTTGCCTGAGAAAGGTGCTGAGGCTTGTGAACACGTGTGCTAAGCCTTATATTATATGTTGAGGTACAAAGACCAGCAGAGGCAGAGCCTGGGGGAGGCCCAGGCTTTAACCTCCAAGCTACCTTAAGGGGGCAGCTGCTGTCCTCTGAGAGTCCAGCACTCCGAACTGTCACTGCTCCAGGAGAGGCTAGGGTGTAGGACACACACCTGTGAGCTAACCTTGTCCCCTGAAGCAGGACTCGAGCTGAATGACTTTGCTGTCTTCACCACCTTTGGCCTTGCCTCAGCGCTGCTCCTTGGTGTGGATGGGCCTCTGAATGGGTTCCTGGCCATCATCTATGTGCTAACCACTTCTTTCCGCCTGTGTTTTTATTCAGCTGGTGAGTGGAATCCAATTTATCTTAGATCTGTGGCAGGGGTCAAGGGGCAGGAGAAGCCAGCACTTGTGCACTCCTCGCCCTTGGAGCCTGCTGGGGATTCAGGGCTGTGTTGGCAAAGCACTGATCTGGGAGACACGGATCTCTGCCTCTTAGCAGCTGTGTTTCTCTGGTCTTATCTGTGATGGAGCATAGCTTCACACCAGGTCCCCAAATAAGAGAAGCCATGCTAAAGCGAGGGCAGCTGCCTTCTGTGGCTTTTCAAGGACCCTTTAAGGTGTGGGCATACCTGGTAGAGCACTTGGTGCCTGCTGTCCCTCAGGAACCAATACAAACACAAACCTCTATGGCATCTGCTTGTGGATGACCAAATGACCTCCACACTCCTGGGCTTAGGGGATATGGCAGTTCATGGAGAGGAGACCCAAAGTAATAGGTGCCCTTAGAGCCAGGAAGCAGCTGATCCTGTGGTCTTTTCCCTAGGAGGAGGTTCCTCTGGATACAAGGGCTTACCCTGCCCCTATGCTTCCTGTGTTTTGGCCTCCACCTGCCTTCTGACTAAAGGCAATACATTCATTCTTTGCTGCATGGCTTCACTCATGATTCTCTTCATGATCGACCAGAGTTGCTACCCACATGATGAAATCCTAGATTCGGACAACTGGAAAAAAATTGTTTATATAGGAGGTGAGTTCAAATACTGGCCACCATCTCTGTGGTCCCGCCGTGTCTCACCACAGCACTGCTGTGAACTTGGCTCTTGAGCACCTTTACCACCGAATTTCGTTAGCCATTTTCCAAAATCAAATACCCAAAAGTTTACTAGTTTTTAATGTCTGAAAATACTAAATGTGTTCATCCTCATGCTCTGATTCCCAGTGCATAGAATTAGGCTGTGCTCAGTAATGTCTACCTAAGTCAATGAGTTCAGTAGAATTTAGGGAGCCTGTGCCTATGTGGGAATCAGTCTGGTGAACCAGGCATAGTCCTTGTCTCAGATAGGGAGAAAACCAAAACAAACTCACAAATAAAAATGACAAGAATTGGAAACAAACAAAGCTGGTTATAGTGGTTGTGTTTGTAATTCCAGTTCTCAGGATGCTGAGGCTGGAGAATCATTGCAAGTTCGAGATATAGTGAGGGGTTGGGGATTTAGCTCAGTGGTAGAGTGCTTGCCCTAGCAAGCACAAGGCCCTGGGTTTGGTCCCAGCTCAAAAAAAAAAAAAAAAAAAAAAAAAAAAAAAAAAAAAAAAAGAAAAGAGATATAGTAAGTTCCAGGCCAGCTTGAGCTCTAATGTGAAACTCTGTCTCAAAATTAAGTGAAGTAACTACAGACTGGGATTGGTCTTGATGCCCTGGGAAAGTACAGGGTGCTCTCAGAGGGTGGTTCGTTATGGAAGGGTGTTTAAGTGATATCTGAAGGATGGGCAGGAAGGGGGCCTGGTAGTGACTGAATGCCAAGATGGTCCTTGAAGCCTTAGTGGAACAGTGTGGAAAGCCAGTAACAAAGGCTTAAGCTAGTGAAGTGGGCAGAGTGGGTGGGGTTTGAGATTTGATCCTAAAGGCAAATGAGACACCTTGGGTGGAACCCAGACAGCAAGTGATGTGGTCAGAGCAGCTGGACCGCTTGGACTGTAGTGGACCGGTGTTCAGATGGCAGGTGGTGGCATGGTGGATGCAGAGAAGCAACTGGGCTTGAGAGGTGTTGGAACAAGAGTTGATACTGGAGGAGAGGAAGTCACGTGTAGACAGCAGAGTATAGGCTCCAGCCTCAGAAGATGCTCACAGAGCTGCCCTGAGTTAGGATTTCCTTCAAGGACCATTAGTTTTTCTTTTATAATGTGTGCTTGTGAACAAGACAAGCATCCCTGGGAGTTGAAGGTCCTTCTATTGTCCCTTCGCTGTGATCCACTCTGGGTTGCTACAGTCTGTTCCCTTCAGACTTGTATCTTATGTGGCATTAGTACAACCTCCTTGTCCAAGTTCTGGGAGCTGGCTCCCTTGTGCCCAAACGGCAGAGGCAGAATGGTGAGGAGAGTCTGGGTTTGTAGCTGAATGGACTTCAGTTGAGGCTCTGACTTCATGTGGTTGTGTATAAATTTGGGTTAATACCTCACCATTTTAATTCAGTCTCCTTTGTCTATAACAAATCCCTAAGTCCCTAGCTTGTAGGCTCACTGAGACTGAATGAGGCGACGAGGCAGGTGACTCTCTGGTGGGTCCCAGACTGTGAGTGACAGTCCCTGGCTCCATGTTTTCCACCTCCCCTCTCCTCGCTCAGTGTTTTCATCAGAGGTTGCTCCTAGAGTTGATCCCCTCTGCTCACAATAAACCACACAGCTGGCGTGAGACTCCTGGGCTTCTTTGCTCTGAGTTAAGGTGGAAACAGCCCCTCACAGCTTCTGACCCCAGGTAACGCCAGTACTGTGCACATTTCTCGTGGATGATGCTAATACTCTGCTTACCTGGGGACAGTGAGCCACCTTAGACTGAAGACTCTGAGAAGCTGGCCAGTTTGGGAGAGTAAATGCCATCTTTTTTTTTTTTTTTTTTTTTTTAAGGACAAGAATGGCTTTAAATGTTGCCTTCTCGCCTTAGCAGATCAATGACTGTTCCCCAATTGCAGTTTTCCAAAACTTTAGCACACTCCTTAACTACTCCTTTTCCCAGAAGTGATCTTTTGTTAGGTCACCTGTCATAATCTAATGGGATCTTACAGAATACATAGTGGTCAGCTTGGGGATGCAGCCCAGTTGGTAGAGTACCCTCGTAGTAGGCCTGGCTTCCTGGGGTTTGATCTCCAGGACTACATACACTGGCTGTGGTGGTGCATACCTGTAATCTAAGCACTTGGGAGGTGGAGGCCGAAGGATCAGAAGTCCAAAGTCATCCTCAGCTACATAGCAAGTTCTAGGCCAGCTTGGGCTACTTCAGATCCTGTAATGAGACTATGGATGCTCTGTGTCAGCATGTCTAGTTTTTAAAGGCCAGGCAGGCTTAGACTTGAATCAGGTCTTTGTGCAGGTTACTTCCCCTGTCTCCCATGAGAATGGTAGATGTAATGCTAAGTTGCAGGAGTAAGACGGAGTGTACGTGAAAAGCAGAGTCCAGTGCTGAGTAGATGTACCACGATGGCGTCGGATGCCTCATAGTTCTTCATCTGAAATTCGGATTGTCCCGGGAGTACCTGAGAATACATCAGGTTCAGCGACTTGCTTGGAGGGGCCTCAGGACTTGGCATGTTGTGGTACTCATGGCTAAGACTGGTTAGAACACAAGGATGTGGCCCCATGTGGTGACACACCCTTTTAATCCCAGCACTTAGGAGGCAGAGGCAGGTGGATCTTTGACTTTTAGGCTAGCCTGGTCTGCAGAGCCAGTTCCAGGACAGCCAGGGCTATAACAGAGAAACTCTATCTCGAAAAACTAAAACAACAATAACAATAAGACCAAACCAAACAGACAAAGCCAACCAACAAAGGATGTGGTTCAGAACCAGCAGAGGGGGCGTGGGATGTGACCACAGAAGGGAGATGCTAGCTCCTCAGAGTCCACACTAGGTGGCACCAGAGAGTTATACTCAGTTCCTAAAGCCCTGACCTGTGGTCACTCACATGAAGCTTTGTCTTCTAGGAAAGGTCACCAGAGACTCACCCTCTGCCTAGCAGGGACCAAATTCAGACTCTAGAATCAAAGTGGGTGTTTGGCACAGACCATGTCCTTGCACAGTCTGGGCCCAGCAAGCCTCTCTGATCACTCAAAGTGACCGGTGTGACAGCTGAGGCCACCCTGTAAGCGGTCTCAGGCATTTAACACTGCATGTTAAACTCCAAATAATTAGGATTTTTTTCCATTGAAAAGGCTCTGATCAACTTGAAATCAGTTTTGGCCAGAACTTGGCTTCTGGTCTGAGATCAGCAGAATGGACCTGAGATTGCATTAGCTTCCAATTAGGGGCTTCCATATTCTTAGTAAACTGAACTTACACATGGGGTTCCTGCCTCTCCTGCTGCTGTTTCTTCAGCTCTGTGAGGGACAGGGGGTTGGGTGGGAGCATGTGAGGCGCTTGATGAAACTGAGTGTCTGCTTTTCTCCCTCCAGGTGTTATCCTGCTGTTTTTCTCTCCGTTCCCACTCACCGCCTTTTATTGCCTGACTTGGTCGCTCTCCTACATCTTCTCTCCTGATACCCTTTGGGGCAGAAGAGTTTGTACTAAGCTCTAGTGAGAGGAAAGCATAACATCACCACTCCTGCTGGCTCTGTGGGCTGTACGCTTAGCATGCTGGACCAAGATCTGCCTGTCCTCACTAAAGCTTTCGGATGCTCGTGTTGTCATATGCTCAGTGCACTCTCTTGAATCACTTCAACCCACAGTGGGCCCATAAGCCTTTGCTTCTTTCTCCGTATTGAGGGTTTGGACTCCTTTTGGGGCAGTCATGAATCAGTCAGGCAGGAGAGACGTCTGTTTCCAAGCTAAGTTTTAGGCTGAAATTCAAACACAGCCTTGGATGCATGACACTTTATCTCAAAAAATGATTGGCAGCCTACATTCATTACCAGTGTATCAGTCAGGAGCAGAATTGATAGGATGAATATCTGTCTGTCTGTCTGTCTGTCTGTAAATAAAGGGGGTTTGAGTAGCTCTTACCCAATTCCCTGTCCCTCACAAGTCCCTCACAAAGCTGAAGAAGCAGCATCAAGAGAGATAGGGGGTTTGGGGATTTAGCTCAGTGGTAGAGCGCTTGCCTAGCAGGCGCAAGGCCCTGGGTTCAGTCCCCAGCTCTGAAGGAAGGAAGGAAGGAAGAAAGAAAGAAAGAAAGAAAGAAAGAAAGAAAGAAAGAAAGAAAAGAAGGAAGGAAGGAAGGAAGAAAAGAGAAAGAGAGAGATAGGAACTCCATGTTAAGTAATCCAACAATGGCTGTCTACCAACAGAAAGTCCAAGACTCTGGCTTCTAGGATCTCATTCTGTAGGTTTGTTTTCTAAATGCTCAAACACTAAACTCTACTCAGATGCCAGTTTGTCTGTTAAAATTGAACAAGACAGAAATCCTGCATGCTATTACATCGTATTCTAAAGCTGCACCTTATGGAGAACAACCAGGGAGAGTCTGTCTTCAGGCGGGAGGGACAGCAGGACTGTTGGCTAACTGTGCCATTCCTCACACGGTGGCGCCAGAGCTCCTCGGCAACATGTCTGCCTTTGAAGTCTAGAGAGCAGAGTGTGGACAACTGGTGCTCAGCTGTCAGCTCACCATGTAGTAGCTTATTTCCTAGAGAGGGTTTTCTGAGATTCCTCCTGGGCTTTCGCCCAGGGAGAGATGAAGGGTACCATGAAAGTACGTTGAGCACATGAATGAAGCCAGAGCCAGGTCTGGTCTGAACCCAGATGGTGGTGATTCTCCTTCCGGACACTGCTCCCTTCCGAGTGGAATCCTCTGTGGGAACCCTCCTGCTTTTTGTAGTCTGGTCCTGAGTGACATGTTTAATCTCTGTAAGCCCATATCCTCATCTGAGTGTGGAAGATTTACTTCCCCGACAGGAAGACAGACAGACAGACTAGGGCAGTTCCAGCTGGGTTTTCTTGAAGTATAAACTGAGTATGCCTGTCACTTCAAGAAAAAGTTCTGTTGCCAGGGGTGAGGGTAGGGGGTGTGTCTGAGGAGCTGGAGAGCCAGCTCAGCAGTTAAAAGCACTGGCTCCTTTGACAGAGGACCGAAGTTTTGTTTCCAGCATCAACAGGTCTGTAAAGAGGGCACAACTATGTGTGGCCCTCTTCAGGGGTCCCACACCCTCTGTGGCCTTATACACACATGCAAATACTTAGAATACATTTTTTAATATGCAAGCTGGAATTTTGGAAAACTCAGGTCTACAACTATGAGCCTAATTCCTCCCTAATGTCCAAACATTTTCCAATGGGATCAGCAGGGTATAAGCTAATATGTAATTTCCTCTAGGTTTTTGTTTTATGTTTAGGGTGAAATGTTCAAAAGTTTATTGTCATAAACACCACTTACATTCTCTGGGTTGTTAGGGTTCATAAATGAGGGTTTTTTTTTGTTGTTGTTGTTGTTTTTATCATTTCCCCCCTGGATTTCTATCATTTAATTGGATCTCTATTATGAAAGATGGATAAAAGGAATTCTTTAACAACTCTTTAACGTTGAAAAACTAATTAAAAAAAAGATTTTTAGCTTTATCCAGGCATGGTGGCACATGGCCTAGACCCCAGCACTTGGTCAGTAATGCAGCAGGCCTGCTGCAGACATCCCTGAAACACATGTCTGAGGCGGAGACAACTGTACGCCTCTACCCCAAGAAGCAGCTGGGTGATAGGCGTTTGGCTCCTAAGGGACCAGTCTGAACATTCCCTTCAGAAACCTGACTCTAGGCCTGGAAGAGCAGCCCCAAGATGAAAACCAAGTCGTCCCTGGACTGTCCTCACAGAGCACACTGGTGTGTGTGTGTGTGTGTGTGTGTGTGTGTGTGTGTGTGTGTGTGTCAGAGAGAGAGAGAGAGAGAGAGAGAGAGAGAGAGAATCCTAGCTTCCCAATCCTCATTCCTGGCTAGTAGCTCAAATGGGAGTAAAGGGTCACATAACATATATCTCTGTGTATCTCTGTGTGTATTGGACCTCTGTGATCATCAGGGTCTAATGTTGTTCTAGTCAGGCGTATTCGTTTTTTTCTACCACCTGCTCATGTAGGAGGGAATATACTTTCTGCTTTTTTTCTTTTTTTGAGGAGGAAAGACGGAAGGGAGAAAGGGAAGGGAGGGGGGGCAGAGAGGGAAAGGAGGGAGAGGAAGGAAGGAGGGAAAGGAGGAAGCCAGGATGAATGGACAGGGGAAGGGTTTGCAGGCCTCCCTGTCCACTGTCACACAGACACAGCAGTAACAGTGGGGAGTGGCACCCAGTGCAGGCTACCTCCTTGCTACCACAGCCTCTAAAGAGCAAGGGTGCCTTTTAAGGTTTACAGACACTCTGGTCTGAGTTAGCGCACAGTTGTGCTGTTTTCTGAGCACCTACTGTGTGCAGATGAGCTTCAGATGTGGTTCTTTCTATCCCCCTGACTCAAGTGAAGCAGAGCAGTGACATTAAGACATGAAGACTGCGGCACAGGAAGCCAAGGGACGTGCCCCACCCCCCAAGTCCTGACATAAGCGCTTCTCAGTGATGACCCGGACTCCAGCTTCTCAGTTCTCAGCAAACTCCAAAGACCCGGTCCTCCATCCTCTTCAGCCTTCTGCAGTAATCCCCTGGCTCTGTCATCATCCCAGTAAGAACGGCCTCTCGCCCTCTGTTCCCTGCGCTCTGCTCTCTGATCCCTTCCAGGGTACTCTAGCTCGGTTTCAACCACAGACATTGTAACCGATGAGCTTTAGGCACCTTCCAAAGCCCCTTCTCTCTGCCAGTTCTCATTCACGGAGTCAGGGTCTCACTATGTAGCCCAGGTTGGCCCTAAACTCCCAGTCTCCTGCCTCAGGCTCCCACATTCTGGGAGTAGAGGCGTGAGCCCACACCGGATTCTCATTTACCCTTCACAGCTTAGAGCCAGGCTGTCCTTCTAATCCGTGCCCTGGGGACACACACCTCCCGCCCTCCTTTGCTTCCGCTTTAGCTGCTGAGCAAAGTCCTGGTTCATTTCCTCACGACTCTCCATCTCCTGGGCCTCCCTCCAAAGCCAACCAGGGCAGGAGAGCACTGGCCAGCGCTGCTTGGTGTCCATGTCTGCTCATCCCCGGTGAAGCCTCACTGCTGCCCAGCTGTCGCCCATGCCTCCGTTCTCTATAGAACTCGACTACTGTCTCACACCCTCTCCTCCCAAGCCTCCATCACCTCCCCTTTCTCTGTCACCCGGCTTCTTGCTCCCTAGAGAACCTCCATACTGCCTTACCAAACCCACCAACTCCTGCATTCTTTCCCCTGGAGAAAACTAATGAGCTGTCCTTATTCCAAAGGCAACGCCACCATCAGTGTCCCAGTGGCCATTGGATCCCATCCCGCCTCCTTGTCCTGTGTACATGTGCGTGTGTTTGAGACAGGGTCTCACTATGTAGCTTTGGCTGGCCTGGGACTTGTATGTAGAACAGGTTGACGTCAAACTCACAGGAATCCACTGCCACGGATGGAGGGATTTAAGGGCATGCTACACCATACCCAGATTTTTTTTAAAAAAAAAAGATTTATTTATTTTATGTATGTCGTACACTGTAGCTGTCTTCAGACACACCAGAAGAGGGCATCGGATCCCATTACAGATGGTTGTGAGCCACCATGTGGTTGCTGGGAATTGAACTCAGGACCTCTGGAAGAGCAGTCAGTGCTCTTAACTGCTGAGTTATCTCTCCAGGCCCCAGATCATTTTTTTTAAAAGACCTATTTTAACTCTGTGTGTGTGTGTGTGTGTGTGTGTGTGTGTGTGTGTGTGTGTGTGTGTGTGGTATCCAAAGAGGCCAGAAAATGATAGATACCCTGGAGCTGGAGTTTCAGGTGGTTGTGAACTGGGAGCTGGGAACTGAGCCTGGGTCCTCTGCAAAAGCAGCCAGTGCTCCTAACAGCTGAGTCATTTCTCCAGTTCCCCTCGCTCCAGTTTTTGTTCCACTTTCTGTGAGCAGGCATTCCCTCTAAAGCAAGGACAAACATTTTTGTATTTTATTATTTTTAGGGAAGAAACACAGTTTCACAAGAAACAATGATTTTTCTCAAACAATAGAAAAAAGAGATCTTTTTGAAAAAATCCACTGTCCTAGATGAAAAGTCTACCCAGCAAGCACTGGGCCATTTTGAGAGTAGAAACCAGTGAGGTGGAAGTTACCCATAGGAAAGTCAGTGCAGAGGTCTCCACAAGTCCTGATCAGTTCTGTAAGGCTCCAGTGGGCCAGCCCGGCGAACAGTGGGAATGAGCTCACAGACAAAGGCAGTCCCTCTGACTGGGATGCAGGCTGGCTCACTCCCCGGGGGGCTGCATCTGCTTACAGAACTCATCAAACTGCTGCTGCTCCAGCTCCGTCATGACTCTGTTGAGAGCATAGATCTGAATAGAGAAAGGTACATTAGCAATGGAAGCAGCAGCATGGACACCTGACTCGGGCAGGATGGCAGCTTCCATCCAGGGCTGAGGAGAGCAGCAATGAGGCACGGGGCTTGGTCTTTATGCATGGCACCTGACAGCTGGGAGGGAAGCACAGAATCAGTTCTGGGAACTGCAAGTGTGTCAATGTGGAGCATCCACTGGGGAGCTGAGGAGCTGAAAAGAGACAAGACTGTCTGGGCCTCAAAGCCACTCCAGGGAGTCTGCGTGTCACCTGCCGGCTCTAGAGAGCAGCAGACACTGGTATGCGGGGTCAGCCTGACTGTGCTTCGAGGCCAGTTGGGAGTGGGGTGGGGGGATTTTCAGCTACTTAGGGGGCATTTGCACACGTCCAGGGAGGAGGCAGTAGGAACATGACCTGGCGCAGGCCATGTACTAGGGAGAAAGCCTTGAAAACACTCTGACCCCCGTACATGTCCCACGACACACACACAAATGTAGTAAGGAAAAATGTCCAGGAATAGAGAACCAGTCACAGAATACAGTGTCCACCACCAATTTAAGAAACAGAACTTGGGGGGTTGGGGATTTAGCTCAGTGGTTAGAGTGCTTGCCTAGGAAGCGCAAGGCCCTGGGTTCGGTCCCCAGCTCCGAAAAAAAAAACCAAAAAAAAAAAAAAAAGAAACAGAACTTGGGGCCAGAGAAATGGCTCAATGGTTAAGAGCACCTGTTGCTCTTGCAAAAGATCTGGGATTTGGTCCCAGCACCCACCTGATGGCTCACAACCGTCTTTAACTTCAGGTCCCGGGAATCCTATGCCCTCTTCTGGCTTCCATGAGCACCAGGCACTCACATGTTGCACAGACATGCATACAGGCAAAACACTCATAACAATAAAGCTATCTGGGGAGCCCTTGGGAAGCATGGGTAGGTGGACCTCTGTGGGTTTGAGGCCAGTTTGGTCTACATAGTTCCAGAATAGCCGGTGATGCAACAAAAATAAAACAAAAATCTTGAGAGGCAAAAGAAGGGTAGAACTTGGAGCCAGAGAGAAATGTCTCAGCAGTCAAGAGTGCTGCTGCTCTCACAACGGGACTGGGGTTCAGTCCTAGCTCCCCTGCTCCAGGGGCACACACACTAATACACATGAATAATCATTAAAAAAGAATCAAGAAAAAGAAGGCTGGACAGTGACTCACACCTCCAGTCACAGTACTCAGGAGGCAGAGGCAGCCAGATCTCTGAGTTCAAGGCCAGCTTGGTCTACATAAAGTATTCTAGGCCAGTCAGGGTTATAGAGAGAGATCCTGTCTCAAAACAAAGGCAAATGAACCTGAGGCCAGACCTAGTGGCACATGACTAACAATCCAGAAATATGCAATGAAGTGACTTTTTTGTCATGCTATGAAATACTACTCAGAGTACACACTACAGAGGTAGTGAGTTCACACAGAACAGTAATGGGATGATCTGCATTAAATCAAAGTAGTCGTGTGAACACACACATCACCAGAAGTAGTACTGGGGCTTCCAAGTTCCTGATCTATTTCCTTCTCCCCCACTCCTTTCCTTCCTTCCCTCATTTTCTTTTTTGAAACAAGGCCTCACTACCTTACTCAGGCTGGTCTTGAATTCATGTACTCATCCATCTACCTTAGTCTCCCAATGCTAGGACTACAGGTATGTGCCACTGGGCTTGGCTTCAAGTTGATTCAGGCTGAGTGGTAGATATGAAGGTGTTTATTTTTCTTTACCATACATTATTACATTAATACTCTCTACTTTAAGAGCATAAACGTCTCTGCCTTGTACGTTTGATGCCTGCCTGCCTTTGTGATTTTATGTTACTTTCTGTCCTGGGACTGACAGGGAGATTAAGTAGCATTCCCAGTCTAAGAAGCATAACAGTAGAAGAGAGGGGACAGTATGCAGGCAAGAAAAGGTTTAAGACGTCCAGGGTCTCTGAGGCAGGGAGTGACACTTTGGGTCTGCAAGTCTTAGGGTCACAGCAGTGCTATGATAAGTGTGGCTAAGCTACTTCAGCTCCAAATGAGCTTCCTATCCCATGCATGCCTCTCCCTCTCCTTCACAGCTAACTTTCTGGAAAGATGCTATCTTTATGCCCTCCTTCCTGAGGAAATGCTGGCACAGTCCTGTGGAAGATTACTTCCCATTCCAGGAAACACAGACAAAATAGCAAGACAGCTGTGGAGGAAGCAAATGGCAGACTGCAGTGGGGGTATGGCTCAGTGGTAGAGCACAGGGACATACAGGCTCTGGGTTCAAGCCCCAACACCACAGAAACAAAACAAAGGGGCCACAAAGTAAGAAGCACTGCTCAGACGCAGGCCTGCCCTCGGGAACAGCTGCACTCTGGTCACAGCACTTATTCCAGAAGGATTCCCAAAGGGTAAGGGGACATAGTAACACCTGCCTTGAGATTTGCTCACACATGTACAGGCCCGCCTCAGGCTGACACAAGGACCTATAGGTGCCAGCTGCTGCCAGCATGGACATACAGTCTGACACCCAGCAAACACAACCAGCTGGTCCTTCTAAGTCCACATGGTAAAAGCACACTGGCTGCTTGGATGCATGGTGACTCCAGGTCATGGTTACTGCTAGTTATCAAATGCCTGCAGTGTGCCAGGCACTGTGGTAAGTACTTTACCTATGTAATTTCTATTTCAGTTCCTTCTAATACTGTGAGGTAGATCCTACCACCCTCATTTTACCAAAGAGGCATGGAGGAAGTGATGTTCACAAGCATCCTTTCCCACATGCCATGGGAAGAATGCATGGGAACCAGACAAGTAGATGCTCGGAAGGACGGGAACAATGCTCTCCACACCTAGCTTTCAGTGGGCACAGAACAGTTTGGGGGCGGGGGCTGTTTCTTACAGTGCCCCTGGAACTGCCTGCTAAGCATAAAGCAATTAAGATGGACAGCTTAGGTCTAAGTTAAGAAACGGCATGTTTGTTCACAGAACGGAAGACTTCTGGAATTACTACGGTTATTGGAATGCATGCTCCGCGAAGGCAGAACTGTTCTCTGTCTTGGCAAATCATGTGTCTCAAGTCCATAAACTTCTGCCTACCCATAGCAGCAGCTGGATAGTTATTTAATTTTTTTTTTCCGGAGCTGGGGACTGAACCCAGGGCCTTGCGCTTGCTAGGCAAGCGCTCTACCACTGAGCTAAATCCCCAACCCCTGGATAGTTATTTAATAAATGGATCCAATAAACGAAGTCTGACAATATCAACTGTCAGTCTCACACTGTCAACAGGACAAGTTTGAGGAATCCTCTGGAAGCCATTTGGCAAGGGCTCGGAGAATTGATTGGCACCTGGTAATTCCTCTAGTCCAATACCTGACAGAAATCCTAGCACAGGGGCCAAGGAAGCATCTAAAAAGTTTTTTCCCCACCATGAATGTTTGTAAAAGCAAAACTAAGTAATTACAACACCCATCACAGGAGGAATGGGTAAGTACCCTAAATGAGGTGGTCTGGGGGCTGGAGAGAGGGCTCGGTGACTAAGAGCCTCGCTGCTCTTCCCGAGGACCCAGTTCCACACTCGCGTCTGTGCCAGGTGGTTTCTAACCACCTGTAACTCCAGCTCCAGGGCATCCGATGTGCTTGTGTAACCTCCTCGGGCACCTGAACTCATGTCCACACATCCACCACACACAATGAAAACCACATCTTTTAAAGAGAGGTTTCTAGTGTAGACTCTATAAAGAACAAAGAAAACAGGTTCTTAAGAGTACCATGACTATCTCTAAAATGCCAGGCAGACAAAACATACACCATGTACAGGTAAGGTATCCATCTATTTGAATGAAAATGTGTTCAACAAAAGGACTTAGCCACAGAACAGGAGAAAAGGTGTAAGGCAAGAAACGGTCAAAGGAGACGCCACATGTATATGTGACTTTATCTTAAGAAAATTCTAGGAAAATTTGACACTACTGCCACCACTGCCAGTCTGAGAAGCTGAATACCAGGTGCTTCTCCAAAACACACGCAACAAAGAGGCAGAAAAGACCAGCAAGCTTTTTTCCTATTGCTAAATATTAAAATACTCGTGTCTGGATGTGGTTCGTTAGCAATGTAAACATTTTAAAGCTTTTTATTGTAAAACGATTCTAAGTGTTGAGAGAACAAAGAAGCACACTGGTGGGCTCAAAGCTTGGGCCTTTACATGGTTCCGAGCAGACACGTAAAAACCTGCTGTTGCTGCTGCTGGTCCTGGTGGTGGTGGTGTGTGTGCCACAGCAAGTGTGGAGGTCAGTTTTATGGAGACTTCTGTTCTTTCAACTATATATGGATTCTGAGGGACAGACTCAGGTTATCAGGCTTCTCCGGTAAGGACTTTTACCATCTCGCCCACCAACTAGCTACTTTGTGCATCAAATGCACATATGTACCGGGTCGCAGGTCACACTGGCACTTCGTGCCTTCTTCATTCATTTGTTCACATTCTCCTCCCACCCTGACCCCTCTCTCACCATGCATTTTTTGTTTTCATGCATTCCTCACATCTCTAACACAAAAGCTCTGTGCTAGGAGTCAACTGGCAACCTGGTACAGGTTGGGATTCTGACACTAACTTGGTGTGTGACTCTGGGCTTCCACCTCACCATTTGGGACCTGGATGGACTCTCTACCTCTGGAGGGACCAATGCCTACGGACAAGTAGGGACCCCTAGTAAGTTTTCTCTGTTGTTTTTTCTTCCAGCACCTTCTCTAGCTGACGCAGATATACAGAGCTCCCTCCTTAGTCTCACCTCTGCTCTTTGTCTTTGCTTCAGCTCCTGCTGGGCAGATTTCTGTTTAGCCTTCTCCACTCTGAAGGCAGGTTCTTTAACTTTGGATTTTTCTTTCCGGGCAGGTGGATCCATGGTTTGGCTTCCGAATGCTTCTTGATCAGCTCTGACCTGATGGTATAAAAAGAGAACCGCTTGCTAGTCTTTCTCCCAACTCCCTAGCGTGGCAGGTGAGGCAGGGTGCCCTGGAGTCCCACTGCCAGCACCTTGCTGTGCGGTCCTAGTCGAGTCTCCTCACTTCTGAGTCTCAGTTTCCTGCACAATGGGACAGCAGTCATTTTCTGGTATTTCCCTACCAACCCCGGGAGAGCAGCAGATGAAAAGGCCCGAGAAAGCAGCTACAAGCCGGGGGCTTACGGTAGGGCCGGGTCTCAGAGGCCGAGGGGCAAGCCACTCGGTCCGCGGCAGCCCCCTCAGCCAGCCCCGCCCGCCCGCCCGCCCGGCCCCTCCGCGGCAAGATGGCGGCTCGGGGGTCCGCGCGTTTCCTTACCCGGCCTCAGGCTCCCGAACTCCGCCACGTCGCAGACAAGCCCCCACGCGGAGTTTACCCTAGCCTCCCCCTTCCGCGGGACCGCAGCGCCCAGCCCGCTGCCCTTGGACTGGGCGGGCCGCGCCGGGAGGGCGGGGCCGCGGCCTGAGGTGTCCCTCCCGCAGAAGCCACTGCGCAGGCGTAGCGAGCACACCTGGGCGTGGCCGGACCGGGAGGGGCGGGATCGGAGGCGGGTAGGGCGGGACCTATGGTTGGAGGGCGGATCCGGGAGCAGGAGGGGCGGAACCTGGGGCAGGGACATTCTTACAAGTAACCAAAGCTTTTCCTGGCTTCTAGTTTCTGGGACAACTGTGAGGCTCTGAAAGGCAAAATCTGATTCCTGTGGTTGAAATTGGCTAGCACTGGAATTCTGAGCATCAGGTTCTAAATCAAGAAAGTCAGGATCGCTGATTGCTTCCTTATTGTTTTATATAGATCTAAAAGGAGGATCAAATGGGATCCTGTATGCCACAGTGCTTGGAAAGCTTTGTTCTATCGGTCTGTCTGTCTATCTATATCTATATATCGATCTATCCATCTATGTCTATCTATTTTAAAATACAGGGCCCCAAGCGGGGCCTGGTGGTGCATGCTTTTAATCCTAGCGCTGAGAAGGTGGAGACACAAGGATCTCTATGAATTAGAGACCAGCTTGGTCTACATAATGAGTTCCAGCCAGCCAGAGCTACACAGTGAGACCCTGCCTCAACAAAACAAACCAAACAAAACAAATTCAAGGCCCCAAGCCTGTGCTAGGCAATCCCTTTGTTACTGAGCTATACCCTCAGCCTGACAGAAGTTGAGTTGTATTAGTTAGGTTTTTTCTTTTGCTGTAAAAAGACACCAGGGCAACTCTTATGAAGGACAACATTTCATTGGGGCTGGCTTACTGGTTCCGAGGTTCAGTCCATTATTATCATGGCAGGAAGCATGGTGGTGTGCAGGCAGGCTTGGTGCTGGGCGCCAGAGAGGGTATAGAATCCCCTGGAACTGAAGATAAAGATGGTTGCGAGCTGGGTTCTGGGACCAAACCCAGATTCTCTGCAAGAGCAACAAGTGCTCTTAACCATCGAGCCATTTCTCTACATCTTGTTCTGAAGGCAAACAGGAAAAGACTGTCTCCCACATGGCCAGAAGAGTCTCAAGGCCCAACCCCACAGTGACACACTTCCTTCAACAAGGTCACACTTCTTACTAGTGCCACTCTCTGAGCCAAGCATAATCAAACCACCACAAGCATCATGACAGAAGTATATTTAGTCAATACACACGAGCGTGTGCACGCGTGTGCGCGCGCGCACACACACACACACACACACATACACACATACACACACATACACGCACACACACGAGGTGGGAGGTGGAAAGAGAGGGAGAAGAAGGGAGAGAAACAGCTCACAGATAATCAAGAGGGTGTAAATTAGAATTTCTAGCTACCACTTTCACTTGTTATAGTAGCAAGAAATGTCTGAGGGAGAAGGAGGAAGAGCTAGCATAATAACAGTAGCTACTTCCCTTTGGGGTTTCCTATATTCTAGGCAATATTCTGAGAGCATTGCATTATTAAGTCCCCTATTCCTCATAAAGGCACAAGTACCAATACAATATCTAATCAGAAACAGGCATGGAAATGTTAGGTGTCCAAGGTTACCCAGCTGGTAAGTGCTAAACAGGCATTTTAGACAGGGCTCAGAAGACATTGGTCTCTGGAGACACATTCAGACCTGCTTTTCCCTCCCTCTGTCACTCATAATCCTAGCACTCCAAAAGGAGAGGCAAATGGATCCCTGTGTGTCTAAGGCCAGCCTGGTCCACCTAGCAAACTCCAGGCCTGCTAGGGCTACACCCAATGGGAAGCCTACAAGGACAATGAACGTCTTTCAGTCTGAGTTGTTATAGTCTTCTCAGAGGCCAATTCTGCACTAGATCTCAAAACCTCAAAAATGGGCATAATCACATGAGTGTGCACACATGTGCACACACACAAACACACATTAGTACATGCTTCCATTTTGACGAGGTATCAAAATTAGTCAAATTCTTAGGAAACATAAAGTGGTTACTAAGGGCTTGAGGGAAGGGGAAAGGAAAGTTATTATTCAATGGATATAGAGTTTATTTTGCAAGACAAAATTCTAGAGATTTGGTGCACGGCAATGTGAATACTTTTACATATAGACTTTAAAATGATTAAAATGCTATGCCTCTAATCCCAGTTACTGGAAAAGCTGAGGCAGGAGAATCACAAGCTGAATGCCAGCCTGAGCTACATATAGAGTGATTTCAAGGCCAGCCTAGGGCAACTTTCTGAGAGCCTGTCTCAAAGAAGTAAGAAGACTGGGGATCGGGGCTGGAGAGATGGCTCAGCGGTTAAGAGCACCTGACTACTCTTCCGGAGGTCCTGAGTTCAGTTCCCAACAACCACATGGTGGCTCACAACCATCTGTAAAGAGATCCGATGCCCTCTTCTGGTGTGTCTGAAGACAGCTACAGTGTACTTCTATATAATAAATGAATAAATCTTTAAAAAAAAAAAAAAAGAAGACTGGGGATCTAGCTCAGTGGTAGAGCACGGTGTGTGGGAGACTGCGAGTTCAATGCCCAATACCAGAAGGAAGCAAAATGTAAAATGGCAAAGTGTTTTACCTCAGTTTTTAAAAATTGACCCCAACCATTCATTTAAGCAACTTCACTTTTAAGGACTTGTTATAAGTAAATGACCAGAAACAGCTCTGTGTGTAAGGCGGAAGCCTGTAATAGCCAGCATCTTACCATCGGAGTTAAGATGAATGAATGGGCTGCTTGTGGTAGCACACGCCTTTGATCTCAGCACTCAGGAGGCAGAGGAAGGCAGATCTTTGTGAGTTCAAGGACAGCCTGGTTTACAGAGTGAGCTTCAGGACAGCTAGGGTTACATAGATAGACTCTGTCTCAAAACAAAAACCAAACAAACAAATGGACGAAAGAGTAGCTTTAATAAAATTCAACACAGCCATTAAAATAGCACAGGAGAAAGCCTTATGATATAATACAAGGGTTTTTAGACAGGCAGATTTCCCAGAGCATGATGACCAGACGACCTACCCACTTCAGAGGGCCCAGATTCAGTAAGAGACTCATTTTCAAAATGTAAGGTGGAGCTCAACTGAGGAAGACACTTGACATTGACCTCTTGCCTCTACACACACACACATAGACACACACACACACACACACACACACACACACAGAGACAGCACACGCACATGCACACCAGTGTATTAGTATACTAAAGTTTAAAAAGCCACAAAGAACATACATTGTCTAACCACAATATTTTGTTTTATAGTTTTAAAACAGAAAGTTGGGGAAGGAACAACAAAATTAATACAGACTGCCTCAAACAAAGGAGAAACGACAATAAATGTTCTTCAAAAAGTCTAGCGCCGGGGCTGGGGATTTAGCTCAGTGGTAGAGCGCTTACCTAGGAAGCGCAAGGCCCTGGGTTCGGTCCCCAGCTCCGAAAAAAAGAACCAAAAAAAAAAGTCTAGCGCCTTGGGGTTTGGGGGAGGTGTTCAGAAACCATAGTTATTTAGCTGGAAGTCCAGACCTCTGCCGATTAACCCCTCAAAGGAAAGCATGGCGGGGCTGATTCTATAAATGGCTGTACTATCACCACGCAAGAGGCAGATGCAGAAGGATTATGAGTTTGAGGTCATAGATTATGTAGTGAGCTACTGTCTGAAAACAAAGCAATTAAAACTCGGGGGGAAAGGACATAGACAAAGGCTGAGTTATGACTGCCAACGTTGAGATGTAAGCTCTAGCATTCTAGGGTCAGTACATGTCTGATTGTTATAAATTCAGGATAACTAGAAGAAAGAGGAATCGGAGGCTGCCTAACGCTGATGGTGGTGATGGGGGTGGTGGGGGTGGTGGTGGTGGTGGTGGTGTGTGTGTGTGTGTGTGTGTGTGTGTGTGTGTGTGTGTGTGGTGGAGATGAAACCCAGAGCCTCGCCAGGTGAATGAATTAGTACAGCCCACCTCCATACCTAAAGCAAAGTGTGAGAGACAAGCCCTTTAGTGCGAGGGGTTTTCAGAAGGAGAAGAAAAAGGAACTGGTGGGAGAGCTTGGAGGAGTTATGTAGTGAAGATGGCTCCGTGATGCCTCACTGACGGTGAACTTTAGGGATGTCCAGAGGCGGAGCAGCCTGCTGAGCCTTTCCATAGAATCTCAGACAGAAAGCAAAAAGCAGCTGCGGCTCTACAGCTTGCTGACAAGTCCCAGTTACACTGAAAGTGTCAGCACAGCCATCAACAGGGGACACAGTGGGGCCACCACCGGAATCTGCTAGATTCAAAGGAAACACCGGGAATTCTGAGTGACCAGCACTTCTTTATAAAAGTCCGGGCCCATAGTTGGTATTGCCATGAGTACAGTCAGTATGAAGGCAAGCCAGTTGGGAAGGGTGTAGCGCAGGAGGAGGGGCAGGAAGCGAGCGGCTTGTCTGAAAGCATATATCAAGGTGTAGCTGGAGATAAAAACCAGAGCTGGTTGGCGGGTGTTCTGAAACCAACCCTCTCATTTTTAAGTTGATCTTAAAGAGTTTGTATACAAAGTGATGGGTTTCATCGTGGCTTTTACACATGTGCGTATCGTTACACTTTGTTCGTATTCATTCCCTCCTCCAGTATCTTCTCACACGCTCCCTAAACCCTTCTTACTGTTCTCACTCCTTCCCAACACTCCTCCCTTGTGCTTTCCTATTGCCTGTAGTACTTTACTCTCTCCCTGCCTTTTATGGTTTCTTTTTCCTCTCCCATGGTCTCCTTTTGACTTTCATAACCTACGTGCACGCATGCATACACACACACACACACACACACACACACACACACACCCCTAAATGTAAATCCCACATATAGGAGAAAACTAGTCTTCCTGAGTCTGCCTCATTTCCCTCAACATAATGGTCTCCAGTTCCATTTATGAAGCTTCTAATTAATGCTGGTCGGGAAGTAAAAGAGAGCAAGACTTAAAAAAAAAAAAAAAAAAGAGTGATGGAACTAAATTGCAGGAGTCACGGTTGGCGGCAAGCACTGGGAGACATGAGTTGGGTGAAAGGCCCTTTCCTTGCTGACGCAGTAGACGGTTCCCGGCTCTCGGGGAGCCCCCTTTCTGTAGTCTAGCTTTATCAGGGATGGGCAGACAGGGCGTTGCTTGTTTGTGTATAGGGACAGCCAGAGGCCATCTGCGGGGCAGAGGGAGCCCTTGGCTTTGAGACTCTGGTCATCGGACTAGAATAGGAACTTTTTGCAGTCCCATCTCTTGAGATCTTCCTGGCACTCTTGCCCGATGTCAGATCGCCCTCCCATGTTCCCAGCTAGGAGGCTCCAGGTCTGCTGCTAAAGGACAGATCCCCCATCCCAAAGGTGGTGAGTTCTCTCCGGCCGCCTTTCTTCCCTTAGTCTGCTTAGTTCTTTAAGTTTCTCAGGAAATTTAAGGTTCAGTAGGGAAATAATCTTTCTCTTTACAGAGATCATCGTAAAGGACAAAATGGGACAATGGTTAGCTGACACTTAGGAGCCTCAAATCCAAGTGATGAGTGTGGTGAGCGGGTTCTGTTTAAGACTCTTACTTAATATCACAGTATTGTTAATATTCCATCAGGTATGCAGTTTGCCCTCACCATCTGCTGGGTCCCGGGCTGGGCAATGTCAGGTTGATCCTTCCTAGATGTGAAGAACCTTTGTAAATTGCTCAAGATTGGCAAGAGAATGTCTGTTGGAATTTTTTTATAAGCTTTCAAAATCAAACTAGTTCAAACTTAAAATGTGACTGACTGACTGAAGGAATACTTTCAACTTGTGTCATTGGGGGGAAATGGTTACTACATAAAGATTTATTCAAGCCTTTAAGAGACAACATGTCAAGGAAAAAAATTTAAGAAATATTATTTTGCTATCAAATTGATTAAAACTTTAAAATCTTGATATATTCCACTTAAGGCAAGGCTGTGGGAAAACAGGAACTTTTATATTTATTTATTTACTTACTTATCCTTTCCTTAGGACAATTTGGGGGTGAAATTTTAAATCATTCCTATATTAAAATTAGGAAAGCCAAGGCCTAAGAGTTTAAGCAGCTTGCTTTAATGTACAGTTTCTTCTTTTGGAGACGACGCTATGACCCTTAGGACTAGGCCTCCTAATTCCAGCTGCCAACGCACTGTCATCTGTAGCAGCGTTCAACCATATGGAATTATGTCTAAAAATTCTCACAGGTTTGTGTTGGACGCTGGAGCTGTTAAAGGAACATGTGGAGCTGTGGAAAACGTGTGTAAAGCCACACTCGCGGAAGATGTCAGGTATCAGAGCAACTCGATGGTTTTATGTTTTTAAAAACATTTGTTTTTATTTTATGGATATAAGTATTTGTCTGCGTGCACGAATGCGTGCCTACTGCCTGCGGAGGTCAGAAGAGGGCATCGGATGCCCTGGAACTGGAGTTCCAGATGCTGGTGAGCTGCCATGTGGGTGCTGGGAACGGAACCCAGGTCCTCTTCGAGAGCAGGCAGTGCTCTTAAGAACTGAGCCATCCCTCCAGCGCCCCTGATTGTTATCTGATAACCAAAGCGATGGGAAGGGTGGGAACTGGTGGAGATAACTTGCAAGTGTTCTCCTCCAAGAGCGTTTGCATTTTCAACTTCTTCAGTGTGGCAGGACAGACTGTGCCTCCGGTTAATGGCCGTTCAGGCAATAGCAAATGGGTGGGCGGAGCTTCACTAGGGAGCTCTCTGGGGTCTCCCACCGCTAAAACACACCGTGATTGGCGCCTCTGAGCTATGACTATCCCCTTTGAGTTTAGTACACGCTTATCAAGCACATTTCCCCAGGCATCTACTGCCAGTGCTTGAAGCACACTCTCCTCCTGAGTCTGTCCACCTGCCTGTGAAGGAGCCCCGTCCCGACAGACTAATAACATGGCGGCACAGATGTTACACAACTTGACTAGAGATGTGGGGCTAGCAGATAGAAATAGGTAAGACCTGAGCCCAGGTCTAGTTAGCCCCAGTGCCTGTTTGAAGGATTGGTGCCTTCGTGATGGTGCATGATGAGGTCTTTGCAGCCTTGGCTTATTGTTTGCCAACTTGAAAGGCTGTCAGGGATTCTGGGGATGCGGCTCAGCAGTGATGAGCATGTGCTTGCGGCTCTCCCAGGGAGCCACTCTCAGACCAGGAGCAGACTTTCCCACAAGCACCAGCATCTCCAGTTAACAGGGGAGCCAACGCCTTCTTCTAGCCTTTGAGGGCACCTGCACGCACGGGGTGTGCAGGCCTCCCCATATATACATAGAGTTAAAAGTACTTTAAGAAGAAGAGTTTCTGAGGGTTTTAGTCACACCGTCACCCGAGGGTGAGGGTGGTGTCACAAGGGAGTGGAGTAGTGGAGCTGGGTTTAGAAGTACACGTCCTTGCTCCTCAGGTGGGCCATGTGCCTCAGCCCCAGTTCCCAGGTTTCTCAGTTCAAACTCCTCAGCCCTCTTCTGGTGTCTGTCCTAGTTCATATGGAGAGATTAAGTCCCTCTGGTTCCTGGCTTGTCGGCTGCCTCTTCACTATAGCCATCTTCCAGCTGCCTGCTCAGGGGTCAGGTAGGAGTTTTTGGTCTTTCTCTGCCTGGGAGGTCGGACAGGGATGAGGCATGGCTCTGGGACTTGGTTCTTCTTGGGTTCTGTTTCCCACTATCCTCACCAGGATTGCCATTCCCTAGGAAACCCCCTTTCTCACTCCTTCCCAAGCCATCTCTTCATCATCCTTCTCCCCCTTTGGTCTCTGTCACACAGGGAGTGCTGACAAGTTCTACATAGCCCCTCTTGGGAGCACAGCCAACTTGTCCTGCCCTCTCCGGCTCTGGCCTAATATGGCGATCAGCCAGATGAGGTGGCATCGGCCCACACACCCGCCTCACCCCCAGGCTGTCCACATGTTCCGAGATGGGCAGAACAGTACTGAAGACCTGATGCCAGAATATAAGGGCAGGACGGCACTGGTGAGGGATGCTCACAAGGGAAGCTACATCCTGCAAATCAGTAATGTGAGGTTCGAGGACCGAGGGCTGTACCAGTGTCAGGTCTGGGTCGGAAACTCAAGTCAAGAGGACAACGTGACCCTGCAGGTGGCAGGTTAGCAGGGGTTGGAGGGGCCGGGGTCATTTGTGGCAACTGCTTTGCCAGCTTGGACTTCTCCAGTCCTGTTTATCACAATGAAACCCTGACTGGTGTTTCGTTGTGAGGAGGGGAGGAACTTGGACTTTGGAAAACATCATCCAATACAGGATCTGGATAAATACAGTTGGTGACCTGTAAACTTGGCTCAGACAACAAGGGAAGCTTTCTCTTCTCCACTACCAAGAAACTCCTAGTCAGGTCTGCAGGGAAAAATCCTCAAGGCCCAGAGTTCTCAGCTGTGACAAGGATTTGATGCACAGTCCCTTCTGAGTTCTGACTGTTTAAAGGGCCAGAAGACAGATACTGTTTCTCAAACTAGCTTCATTGTTTTTAGAAAAATGAGTCTACCTCAAACCCAATCCATGTCCCTGCATTTGCCCCATGTCAGCCCCGCATTGCCACCACAGAGCATCTCTTTAAAGACTTATTTTTATTTTATGTGTGTGAGTGTTTTGCCTGCATGTATATCTATCTATCACCACATGGGTACCTGGGGCTAACAGACCCCAGAAGAGAGTGTCAGATCTCCTGGGACTGGAATTAAAGACAGTTGTGAGTTGCCATGTAGGTGCTGGGAATCAAGTCTGGGTTCTCTGGAAGAGCAGCCAGTGCTCTTAACCCCTGACCCATCTCTCCAGCCCCTGATCATTTTTTGATTGTCATTTGGTTGCATACTCCAGAGGGATGAGTTCCTTTAGAACACAGCAGTAGTTGGTGGACTCTTT
Source organism: Rattus rattus (assembly GCF_011064425.1). Taxonomy (NCBI): domain Eukaryota; kingdom Metazoa; phylum Chordata; class Mammalia; order Rodentia; family Muridae; genus Rattus; species Rattus rattus. The sequence goes on from NC_046154.1 coordinate 37,762,580, forward strand.
CCTATCATGGAGTCGTTTAGAGGGCAAGAATAGAGACTGGAGTGCCCAAAGAATTGCGATAACGTGAGGCTGGTATTGTCCTGAGTGGACCTTGAACTTTATTTAGATTGGCTGTTTATCCCATTGCGGTGGACCGAGCAGCTGTGGGTAAGGGTAAGAAGGCATTTGCTTTAGCTCTGTTAACAGCTATGGCCTTCCATCAGAGGAGGCTGGAGGAGGAGTGGAGGGCAAGAAGTTGGCTAGGACCATGCTCTTGCCAGGGCCCTGCCAGTCAGCTGGGTTGCCTCAGTCAGGCAATCTGTCCTCTTCAGTTTTAGGTTCTGACCCCTACATCCATGTGAAGGGCTATGATGCTGGGTGGATGGAGCTCGTGTGCCAATCAATGGGATGGTTCCCGGAGCCATGGACTGAGTGGAGAGACCCTACCGGTAAAGCGTTGCTCTCCCTTTCGGAGACTCACACCCTGGATGAAGCTGGGCTGTTCCGAACAGCAGTGTCCAGCAGAATCAGGGACAACGCTCTGGGAAATGTGTCCTGCACCATCCGTAATAAGGTCCTTGGCCAAGAGAAGACTACAGCCATGCTGATTACAGGTAATGCTGGGGTGAAAATAAGCTTGAGGCTCCTAAGAGGCCTGGAGGAAACCCCTTCCTCAGTGGAAACTCTGTGAGGAATTTTCAGGGGTTAGAGGAATGGCTCAGCAGTTGGGGTACCAGGCACACGCATGGTACACAGACACACAAGCAAATGAAGCACCCATACACATAAAATTTAAACTTTTTTTCAAAATTTCCACGAATGATATCATATTATAGCTCTAAGAATGTATATTGTAAAAGAAAACTTGAAAAAATGGGACATTTTATTTATTTTTTAAAAAGATTTTTATTTATTTTATGTATATGAGTGCACTGTAGCTGTCTTCAGACACACCAGAAGAGGGCATCAGATCCATTACAGATGGTTGTGAGCCACCATGTGGTTGCTGGGAATTGAACTCAGGACCTCTGGAAGAGCAGTCAGTGCTCTTTTTTTTTTTTTTTCCTTTTCTTTTTTTCGGAGCTGGGGACCGAACCCAGGGCCTTGCACTTGCTAGGCAAGCGCTCTACCACTGAGCTAAATCCCCAACCCCAGCCAGTGCTCTTAACCACTGAGCCATCTCTCCAGCTCGGGACATTTTAGACAGATCAAAACAATGGTATAGAATCTCATAAATTATAGAGAACTACTGCTAATATTTTGGGGTTATGGCTCTCAAGAGTTACATTCATATATGCTCTGTGCGTAGCAGCCCTGGCTGACCTGGAACTTTCTTTGCAGACAAGGCTGGCCTCGAACTCACAGAAATCTGCTGGCCTCTGCCCCCAAGTGCTGGAATTAAAGGCGTACACCACCATTGCCTAGCCATATGCCATTTTTTCATCTACACTCTTCAATATCTTTTCATAACTTGTTTTGGGGACGGCATAGGATTTCACTGTATTAAAACAAATTAACCAAAAGCTGTGTCTGGAAATCCAGATGCCTTGCAATGCCCCCCACCCATGTTATAACTAATGACGCAATGGACATCTTCACGCCCATTTGGGAGCTGATTCAGAATCACATTCTTAAGAAAATGGAATTGCTGGGTTAAAAGGTGTGACACTGAAATCCCCTTAAAATATGGAGTCACGTGATAGCATGGGTTGGTAGAGCAGCCTCCTGGTCATCTGCCATCCCTTTCTTTATTCCTCCCTCCATGACCTTCTCCTCTTACTTCTGACATTGTCTCCCCCTAGCTGATAAGAGTTTAAGGTGACTTACTTAAGTCCTTCCCTTTCCCCAAGTCCCAGGGAGTCAGGACTCTTACCATCTCCATTTTACAGATGAGTTAAACCAAGTGGGGAAAGGATGGGTCTCTTGCCTAGAGCCACCCAAAGGTTGAACAAGGACATCCAGCCAGCTGGGACTCCCTGCTACTTATCACAGCTCCATCCCTTTCCTGCCCTACCTGCTGGGATCACAGCCTCAGTCCACACCGGACACTTCTTTTCCTGCCTGGGCTTTCGGCCTGCTGCTGTGGTCCATAGACCTCGTATTGTCACTGCTGATGGTGGAGCAGAGAGGCTGGCCTGTGGCTGCCTACCAAAAAGAGAAGGGAGACTCCCGAGGGACTGTGGCAATTATTAAGGAGCACACACTGGGCACTGTGAGGTCCCTGGGAGAACGTGTCCATGGAGTGAGAGGACAGGGTCAGCTTGTGGTCGAGAAGCCTTTGTGAAATATGAGCCCCCCATTTCTCTTTGTCACCCGGAGTTTGAATTCCCAAGCCTCATTGGTCTTGGCAGGGCTCTTCCCAGAGGCAATGGAGGCAGCAGGATGTGCCTGGGCCATCTGTCCTTCGAGGCAGTTGCTCTCAGATGTCTCCCTGAGTGTGGTCATTGGTGGTCTCTGTTTCAGCCCCAGATCCAGGAAGTCTGTCCTCTCCAGCAGTGGCTCTCTCTGTGGTCTTGCCCATCTTGGGCCTCCTCATCCTTCTTGGCATTGGGCTCCTCTGCAAACAAAAAAAATCTAGAGGTACCTGGGGGTAAAGGAGCTGCAGGCGGAGGGGGGCAGTGTGACTGCTGTGGGGAAAGACCCACAGAAGTAGATGCGGCATTTGCCACACGTGGGAGAGCCTGCCAGTTGAAAACGGGGACAGCCACGTGCCAGGGACTCACATGGCAAAGGGAATGGAGTAACCTGTGGCAGGCTCTGAGTAGAGCTGTGAGTTCTCAGTCTCTGAGAAATTAGATCTGAACCAGCCCTGGCAGCTTTCTAATTAACTAAGAAATTAGAGCCTTCTAATCAGGAAATCCAATTATATTCATTTGGCTAAAACCCTCATTTAAAATGGTTGCATTCCTCAGCATCTTAATTGCGAAGGATTTGTAAAGTTGTGTAACCCAACAGTTCCTCCCCCATCTGATGGTGTGAAGATGGTGATCTTTTCACATGGTCAGACACCTTAGTGGCAAGGGGGTCGGTCAGTCCCATTCAGACAGCTCAGACCATGTTTGAGCAACAGTGTGTGTTAGAAAAAGTGTTTCCTAAGCCAAGCTCACTCTCTCCTCTCTCCCCTTCCAGAGAAGTTGCTCTATGAGCAAGTGATGGAGGTAGGTAAGTGTCCTGGGCAGGGGTCAGGGACATGCTTTTGTTTGGTTGATTTCTGTATGTCCAGTGCCCACAGAACTAAACTGTGAACCTGAAAGTTTCGCCAGCCTCTGTTTGTGTTGATGGAGAAACCCAGGCTTTCTCCTAAAACAGATGCCAAAGCAGGCACTGGGGACATCCTGCTCAGAACCACACTTTGGCGTGTGCTCTTCAGCTACTGTGCTGTGAGGAGACCGGAGGAGTAAGACAAGGCATGGGAGGCAAATTGGGTTTCCATTTGTTGTTGTTCAGAAGAAAGATTACAGGCCAGGTCAGGTGGGGTCGAGCTGAAGATGGCAGAGTTGGGCAGCTCAAGGGCTGATAAAACCAACAGGGACTCAGGACCCTCCACAGAAATGGCCGAATGTCTCATTTGTCTTCTCTTTTCTTTCTCTAGAAAATCTTCTGGAAGACCACGCCAAAGAAAAGGGTACGTACAGAGTGTGAGACGGGGAGCAGATACAGCATCCTTTCTACTTATAGATACCGGTGGTCCCTCCGCAGTACAGAATGTAGTTTCCAGCGTCAGTGGGCGATGGAGTTGGTAGCAGTGGTTGAGATACGAACCCCAAATGCATGGGTCTGGGTCATCATGTGCTCCTTTTGCCAGTCCTTCTACCAATCAGTTTAAAAGAAGGTCTGCACATGACTGACACATATATGAACACGGTCACATGGGATGCATGAGGATCTCGGGAATCTACATGACCTTGACATGGAGCGAGGTGATGTGGTGCCATGGAAGGACCGCACGCTCTGGGGTCAGCAGTACTTGACTCTTCCACAGCTTGGCCTTGAGTAATTCGGTCTTGTCCAGAGTGCGGGACTCCTCATCTGTAATATGGGGATAGTAAGTTCTCAGTGTTAAAGAGAAATCTTTCCAAAAATCTGTCCCAGGGCCTGGGGCTCCTTTTCCTCAATGCTGTGCCATCATCATTAATTGAATGAATGTGTGCTGGGACCCACCGAGGGCAAATGTCAACAGTCTTTTTTTTTTTTTTTTTTTTTTTTTGGTTCTTTTTTCGGAGCTGGGAGCTGGGGACCGAACCCAGGGCCTTGCGCTTCCTAGGCAAGCGCTCTACTACTGAGCTAAATCCCCGACCCCAAATGTCAACAGTCTTGTGAGAAGGCCCATCACTGGCTTGATGGCCCCTAGCTGAGTGGTGTTAGGCTCTGTGCCTCACCCCATAGCTCTCCCAACCTGCAGTTGGAGTGTACACTGCACGCTGCAGTCACGATGGCTGTTCTGCCCAAGAGGACAAGGGGGCAGGGTTGTGTGATGACAGGGGACACTGTCTCAGAAATCACATGGGCTTGAGTTGGAAGCCTGCCTCCATGGTCAGTCACTAGCTAGATGACTTTGAGAAAATGTCAAGGCCTTCTGAGCCTCAGCTCACGCTCTGCAACGCAGGAACAGCAATCCCATGCATGGCCCTGTTGAGAGGTTCCAGGTCATACTCTGTAAGAGCAGGACATGGTGACTGGAGGCACTTAGTTGTGGAAGTGACCGCCATCGATCCTAAGCTTCCCAGACATAGTCAGCTTCACTGTTCCAAGCCCAAGGACCTACCTCGAGTCTAGCCCTTAGCTTTTCTGGAGCTTCTCGGATGCATGGCTTCAGTATCCTTCGGCAGGGATAATGCGAGGCGGGGGAGCTTAGGGCCAGGCGGGCCTCTAGAGAAGCCAGAGCACTCCTGCAAGGCACTGGGAGTACATAAATATTCCAAACGTCCTGTGAGCCTGACTTGTGGGAAGAGTTACTTTGGAGAAATGTTCCAGAGAGTTATAGAGGCACACAAGGCAGTCGGTGCGGGGCCTTTAGCTGGGTTTACGCCTTAGGTACTGTAGCCAGGAGGCTATAAAAAGGCTTGAGTAAGGCCCATGTGCACACGCACGTACACATGCGTGCATGTGTGCATGTAACACACATGCAAATATGGAAAGATGGAGGAAGTGAGACCAGACAGATACAAATGGAAAGAGGAACGGACGTCTGGGGCGGCTGGTCATCACGGAAGTGGTGCAAGGTCCCCTGGACTCCGAGTCTGACCTTTGGAACCAGGGGTTGGATAGGGTTGGAGGCAACCCCTTACTTTGTGGGGTGGCGGAGTGCTGGGCCTTCGGGGGTCGCAGAGATAAAGGGACAGGCTCTGGTTGCTTACCCCTCTCTCTGTCTCTCTCTGGTTTTCAGGAAGACTCCACAAAGCCCTCAGTAAGTTTTGCACCACCTTCTTTCTGTTGCCATCTCTGCTGCAGGCTGAGTGTCCCTTCTGCTGACGTCACTCGCTGCTGTGTCCCTTCTGCTGACGTCACTGCTGACGTCACTGCTGACGTCTCCACTGTGGGCTGAGTGACTCCTGAGTTTCATTATTAGTGCAGGGGGAATAGAGTAAATCGAGCCACAGGTTTCCGGCTCTTCACAGGCCCTTGTGAAAGCTCTCTGTTTCACTTTCCTGCATAACACTCACATAGTCTCTAAATGGGAACTGTTTTACCAAAGATGTGTGTCTCTCGAAGCTGAAGCCATCTGGAGCCCTTTACATCCAGGCCTGGTGCTCCCTTAAGGCAGAATCTATAACAGTTGAGTCTCCACTTGAATCTGGATTCTCAGTCACCTCATCTTTTTGAAGGTGATTTTTTTTATGATTTATTTATTTATTTATGTGAGTACACTGTTGCCATCTTCAGACACACCAGATCCCTGTTGCAGATGGTTGTGAGCCACCATGTGGTTGCTGGGATTTGAACTCAGGACCTCTGTTAGAGCAGTCAATGCTCTTAACCACTGAGCCATCTCTCCAGCCCTCAGTCACCTCATCTTTGGGAACCAATTTTTGACATTTAATAACAACAAAAAGCCTGCCAGATACAATGGGGCACACCTTTAATCCCAGCACTCGGGAGGCAGAGGCAGGCAAATAAATCTCTGTGAGTTCAAGGCCAGCCTGGTCTGTATATCAAGTTCCAGGCCAGCCAACATCGTGAGCCCCTACCTCAAAAACAAACCAAACCAAACGAAACAAAAACCAGAAAACAAGCAAACTTGAAGGCATGTGACCTATCTATATATTTTACATGGAGAAAATATACATGCTAACACAAGCTAATAACAACTGGGTGATAGCTTTAAATAAGCTTATATTTTATTCTTTTTTTTTTTCTTTTTTTCGGAGCTGGGGATCGAACCCAGGGCCTTGCGCTTGCTAGGCACGCGCTCTACCACTGAGCTAAATCCCCAACCTCCTATATTTTATTCTATAATATCTTCACGCCCTTATATTGTCACCTACAGGTGTGACATGCAGTATTTATTGGGCCTGTAGATAAGATTTACCTCAGAGGTTAAGAGCACTGTCTGGTCTTCCAGAGGTCCTGAGTTCAATTCCAGCAACCATCAATAATGAGATCTGGTGCCCTCTTCTGGCAAGCAGGCATACATGCAAGCAAAACACTATATACATACATACATACATACATACATACATACATACATACATACAGGGGGCTAGAGAGATGGCTTAGTGGTTAAGAGCCCCGACTGCTCTTCCAGAGGTCCTGAGTTCAATTCCCAGCAACCACATGGTGGCTCACAACCATCTGTAATGAGATCCGATGCCCTCTTCTGGTGTGTCTGAAGACAGCTATAGTGTACTTATATATAATAAATAAATAAATAAATAAATAAATAAAAAAATAAATAAAAAACAAAAAACATACATACATATATTACATTATATTCATACATATATTACATACATTACATACATCCATATATACATACATACATCTTTTTTTTAAGAGGATTGCCTCACCTAGAAATTTGGGGACCATCTGTCATATCTCTGGGGACCCCTAGGCCACAGCTGGGAGCTATCACCAGTGCTGACAGCATTATGGGGCAGTCCTAGGACTTCTAATCTGCCCTAGGAAGGTGGGCATGAGGGACCACAGCATTGCGAGTGGGTGACTGTCCTTGTTCTGATGTGCCCAACTGTTTTTTCTTCTTCAGAGAAACTCCGGAGTGAACTGAGTAAGTGGCCCACGTTTCTATCCTGTCCATGCTGTTTTCTGTCCTGCCCGGTGAGTGCAGAGGCAGACAGCTCACCCCTCACCCTGTTTCTTCTTCCCCAGAGCTGAAAAGAGCCGCTGCCAATGCAGGTGAGACGCTCTCTCCCGGGTTTAGCTCTGTCTCTGGGTGGCCTCCATTTCTCCTCAGCTTTAGTAACTCTCTTCTTTGCCTTTCAGGCTGGAGGAGAGCCCGGCTGCATTTTGGTAAGTTAATAACCAGGTCTCATTTCAGAGTCTATCCTCAAACTCTGCCACTTAAGTTCCATCTGGATGCAGACCGTACATTTATTATTATTATTATTATTATTATTATTATTATTATTATTATTATTATTATTATTATTACCATCACTACCACCACCACTACTGTCACTACATAGCATAGTTGGATCAAATCTGTGACTTTCCTTGACTTCCCTCAAAGGACTGTGACACAGGATATATACAAACCAAATAAACCCTGTTCTCCCCAAGTTGCTTTTCGTCATGGTGTCTCATCGTAGCCATAGAAACCCCAACTAACATAGGAGGGAAGGGTATATTTGGCTTACAGTTTACAGTTAATCATCAGGCAAAGCCAAGGCAGGAATGTGGAGGCAGGAACTGAAACAGAGACCATTGGGGAATGAACTGTGCTCACTGGCTTGCTCCCTATGGCTTCTTCAGCCTGCTTTCTTATACAGTCAGGAACATCTGCCTAGGGTTGACATCTCCCACAATGGGCTGAGCGCCATCGCATCGACCATTAATCAAGAAAACGAACCCAGTAGCAAGCTCAGCATTTTCTTAACTGAGTTTCTCACTTCCCAGATTACTCTAGCTTGGTGGTTCTCAACCTTCCAAATGGTGCGACCCTTTAATACAGTTCCTCACATTGTGGTCACCCCCAGCCACAGAATTATTTTCATTGCTCCTTTATAGCTGTAATTTTGCTATTGTTACTAATTGTAGTGTAAAGATATGATATGCAGGATATCAGATATGTGACTCCCGAAGAAGCCCTGACCCACAGGTTGTTATCTGCTCTAGCTTGTAATCAGGTTGACAAAAAAACTAACCAATTAACTAACTAACTAACTAACTAACTAACTAACTAACTAACTAACTAACATCCAAGTCTAGATTTTTTTTGTTTTGTTTTGGCTTTTTGAGACAATCTAATGTAGTGCTGCCCTGAGCTATTGATGTTCCAGACTCCACTCCCAAGCACTGAAGTGAGGTACCCTGCCTGTTTTATGTAGTGCTAAAGGTGGACCAGGACTTCAGCTTTCTGCCTGCAAGTTAGAGGTGTAGGAGGCCGGGAGAGAGCGGTAAACTAAAATCGATTAATGATAGGTTGCGGACCTCCAGGGTATTTTCCCCTCCGAATCTACTGGACCATTCCCTAAAACATCAATCTCTGTTCTCACCTCTCTCTCTCTGCAGTGGCAGTGACCCTGGACCCCGACACAGCACATCCCAAACTTATCCTGTCTGAGGATCGGAGATGTGTGAGGCTCGGCAACAGGAAGCGGTCTGTTCCTGACAACCCAGAGAGGTTTGATTTCGTAGTCAGCGTCCTGGGCTCCGAGTACTTCACCACCGGCTGTCACTACTGGGAAGTGTACGTGGGCGAGAAGACCAAATGGATTCTCGGGGTGTGTAGTGAGTCTGTGAGCAGGAAAGGGAAGGTCACCGCCTCGCCTGCCAATGGCCACTGGCTCGTGCGACAGAGCCGTGGGAATGAGTATGAAGCCCTCACATCCCCGCAGACCTCCTTCCGCCTCAAAGAGTCCCCAAAGTGCGTGGGGATTTTCTTGGACTATGAAGCCGGCATCATCTCCTTCTTCAACGTGACTGATAAGTCTCACATCTTTACTTTCACCCACACTTTCTCAAGCCCACTTCGCCCTTTCTTTGAGCCTTGTCTTCATGATGAAGGGAAAAACACGGCGCCTCTAATCATTTGTACTGAGCTTCAGAAATCAGAGGAATCGATTGCCCCCAAACAAGAAGGGAAGGGCCGTGCTAATGGAGACGTGTCCCTGAAGGTGAATCCATCCTTACTCTCCCCTCAGGGTTCTGAGCTTTTTCCACTTAACGATACCTGGCCCTCGAACCTTGGCCCTGCCCTGCAGGGGCTCAAGGTTCCTTCTTTGTAGGGCTGTGCTCTGAGCTTCACTCTCATGAGCATCCGGCCTGGCACCCTGCACTCAGGCTCCTGACCCAGCACCTCATCTCCTTGACCCCAATCCACATCCTTCTGTGGTTTTTTTTTTTTTTTTTAATTCCGTTTTTCTCCCAGGGCTCAGTTCTGAACTCTGCCTTTTTCTAGAGACTAGACATTTCCGTTGCCCTGGTAGATGACTTCTTGAAATAAATTGCATTGGATCGAGGTTTAGGAGGAGACCTTGGATGTAATACAGGAGGATTCTGTGCTGCTCAGAGGAAAGATTCCCTGAGGGAACCTTGGCACCAGCTTCTCGTCAGCTTGCTCAGTGGGTCTTCCATTGCGAAGTTACAGCCCCCAGATCCCAAGGTCTTCCACCAGAGACCATTTTCTTTCCCCCAGTCAGGCCTCTAACTCCCCACACCAGCTTCTTACAAGTATATATCTTGGGTCACATATCCTTCCTTCTTTGTTCAGGATTAGAGACAGAGGGGTAAACCCTCCATGGTTTTCTGTTTTCTTCATGCTATTTACAGCAGAGTTTGGAGACACCCAGAGCTGTTTCCAACAGCTAATTTGAAATGGACATATCCAGAATGCACGTGTTTTCAAAAATTCTTACCTATGACATGACCAGAAACCATAATCCCAAGAAACCTCAACACAGGCTGGTAGGCACAGCTGTAACGGAAGCAATCCAGCTGTGCAGCCCTGAGCAGACTCGTCACTCTGCAATCTGTGGCTATCGCCCTTCTGAAAACTTCCTGACATTCAGAGAGGCCCGGTGAGACAAAGTAGCAGCTCGAACCACTCACATATACCCCCGTAGACCTGAATGGTCTACATAGTAAGCTCTAGGATGGCCAGGGCTGTGTGGAGGAGCCCTGTCTCAATGCCACCCACCCACAATGAGACATCATAACTGAAAGATTATAAGGTAAGACAATAAAATAATCATTTCAGGGCTGGAAAGACAGCTCATCAATAAAGAGCTCATTCTGTTCTTGCAGAGAACCTGGGTTTGTTTTCCAGCGCACGAATTGTGCAGTTTACAACTACCCAATATTCAGATATTCAGAATACTCTAGATTCAGAGGATGAGACTTTTCTAGCCTTCAAGGGTGCCTGTAACTCACTGCATATACTACCTACACATCATCACACCATACATACATACATACATACATACATACAGACATACATACATACGCACGCACACACATACACGCTTTTTAAAATAAATATTTAAATAATGAATCCAAGTTTTGCATGTGGGATTAGAGAAAGACGGCAAGGCATTTTCAATACCCACATATGTGATTGGTCTGTTTGCAGTGTTACTAACTACAGATTTGCAGATGGGAAGGCAGCTGGACCCCACAGGAACTAGATCTGCTACAGGTTAGAGCCTGTATTAATGTTCCCTAGAGAAAGAGAAGCAACTGTCTGGGTGTACACACGCGTGCACACGAACACACAGTAAGAAATGGGGACAGAAAATAAATACAAGACTGAAGTTGGCAGGTCAGAGTTCTAGAAAGAGCCAATGTTTTAGTTGCAGTCTAAGGCAGGGAAAGAACTGATATCCATCTACCCGATAGGCAGCAAGTCTCTTCCTTGATCTTCCTCTGACTTCCACTGGGATTAAAGAGAGTGACTGCTTTCTCAGTCTACTGACTAAATGCTAATCTTGCCCAAGCTACCCTCACACATATACCAAATGTAATGTCTGACCAAGTGTCTGGGACCTTTGTGATGGGTCAAGGTGATGTAAAATTTGCCATTACAGTGCCCAAGAGGAATATTTTGTCTTTGTACAGTTATTAAATATACCCTTTAGTACTTGTTGCTTGGTATGTTGTCTTCATTATGAAAAGCAGTTGTGGTGAAAACACATTATGGGGTTGGTTTCTGAACAGCTCAGCCGCCATTCAAGCAAACTTTAGACCGTTCATAATAAGCCCAGTTTTACTCCTGCCTTTGGATGTTTTATTTTTATCAGTTTATAAACTAATAGTGTGCAATAGATACTTACACTTCACACACATCTTCGGCTCCAAACATAATTGTTTGAATAGCCAATCCTAAAACTAACTCACACTGGTCTTACCTATTGAGAGAAGTTACCAATAGAGAATACAGCTATTTGTGGAGGCAGGAAATGTCTGTCTGTCTATCCACTCAATCCTTACATGGCTACAATAGTTGTGCCACGGAATTTATAGAGGAGAGAGCTAGGATTATAAAACTTGTCCCTTTTCTTCCTTCCTTCCTTTCTCTCTTTCTTTCCTTCTTTCTTTCTTTTTTATTTATTATATATACATCATACAGCTTTCTGCCTGCATGTATGCACCTGCAGGCCAGAAGAGGGCACCAGACCTGATTATAGATGGTTGTAAGCCACTATGTGGTTGCTGGGAAATTAAACTCAGGACCTCTGGAAGAGCAGACAGTGCTCTTAACCTCTGAGCCATCTCGCCAGCCTGTCCCTTTTCTTTCTTTTCAGATTGTGTGTGGTGTGTGTGTGTGTGTGTGTGTGTGTGTGTGTGTGTGTGTGTGTGTGTTTGCTTGTGTGCAGGTGCTCGAGGAACCCAGAAGAAGGCATTGGAGCCCTTGGATCTGGAGTTACAGGTGGTTGTAAACTACCTAATGTGGGTGCTGGCAATCGATACCCTGAAAGAGCTGTAAGTGCTCTTAACTACTGAGTCATCACTAGCCCTAAACCTTTTCCAGTTACAAAGACAACCACTGAAAGGCCATGCAAACAGCAAAATCTTGTAGTTAGCTTCCACATCAACTTATCTTTATCCTCTTTATCTTGCAAGCTCCAATCTTTATTGTTCTTCAAAATAAAATCTGGGAAAACAGCAACCAGGCAACCAAATAAAAACTATCTCTGGATACCTTACTGTCTATTATATCCATACTGATGAGAGACTGTTGGGTTACCAGGATCACAAAGGACACAGGGGGAAAAACCTTATGTTGGGCCACTGGCCGACCTGGCTGAAGGTCAGTCCTCGGAAGGGGACACTTAGTATCTCAGACAAAGATCAAATTACTTTATCTTTAAACTTCTTTCGGGTACATGCTCTTTTTATTTTAAACTATAAACTTTAAATAAAGTACGAGGTTTCTATCGAGGGCCACCACTTCAAAAGACAAACAGAAAAGAAATCTGATGACCTTAGAAGTGAAGACAGCTTCACAGCTGAGTTCTGAAGTGGGCAAATGTTTTTAGCGGAACAAGCATCAGGACTACAACTCCCAGCATGCTGCGCCCTAGACCAATATTTATTGGCCGTCCCGCCTAGGTTTTGTGCAGTGTGACAGTTAGTATAGCTAATAAGAAGGAAAAATGTTTCCAGAACCCAATCCCAACAGTGCAGAGGCGAGTCCTCTCTGGGTTCCGGCTCCGGCTCCTTTCCCCGCCCACCGAGGCGGCGCTGTCCCTGACCAAGCTGCCGAAGTGAGGTGGGTCGCGGCTGTGTTGAGGTGACGTGGGTGTTATGGGGGAGGCGGACGCGAGGCGCGGGGCGCTTCGAGCCTGACCCCTTCGCTTTCGCTAAGGGCTTGGAAGCTGCTTTTTTGGAAGCTGCTGTTTTGCGAGTTCCAAAGGCCGCCGGGTATCGAGTGTCCCTCCGCTGCGATCCTGTTCCAGTCCTCGGATGGCCCATCCTTACTACCCTCCCTCCCTTACTGTTGACCTTGGACCACTCCTTGCAACTCCCACACACCAATGTCTTTTAGGGTCGCCCCTTGTACTCTTCCTGCTCCAGCCCCAAGCCCAAGGACATCTCTGAACCTAACTTTCATCCTTCAGCTTTCCCAGCTGACTCTTCCAATTTTACCCCACTTTCCCCACTTTACTAGGCTCTTTGGACACTGCTGCAGCCTTTGTCCCCTCTCCTTGACCACCTCAGATCCTCTAGCTCCTTTGATGATCCGCTATGTAGCTCCCGTGAGTGCTTTCTTACTTTTCCACACCCTGTCCCTGGTCCTTCCAAGTTTACTCCCGTTGCCCTTGACTCGTACCCAGACCTAGAACTTTAATCTTTCAGACCACAGCTTGGTCTCTTCCCTCTAATCCAGGCTCTTGTCCGTTATCATCTGTGATCACCAAGCCTCATCTTGCTCGTCCCTCCTCTGCACTCTTACTCGCTCGAGACTCTGTGCTGCTGAGCTCCGAGGAAGAAAACCCAGCATGCACTAAGTCTCTTCTCCCTCAGATCTTTGTAATGCAACGTGACTTTGTATTTTTTTTTTCTGCATTTCCTTTTCAGTCAGTAATGGACTCCCTGTCCCTGCCAGCCTTGCTTTTGCTCATCTGTCCAATTTGCAAGTCATAGTTCAAATACCACCTCTTCCATGAAAGCTCCTTCCCGGTCCTCTTCAGAGAAATGTCTTTGTGTATCCTAACTGCAATGGCACCTTTTCTCTCCTCTCGTCCGTTTCTCCCTCTGGTACTAGTGGAATAGTTAGAAACCTCAGCTTTGGAGGGATGAGCATGGCTCCAGTTTTGCCATTTACAGTGTGCCCTTAGGCAAGTGACTTGATTTCTCTGAGTTTCACTGTCATCGTTTCTAAAGTAAGTATGAAAAGAATACCTGAGCCAGAGGCAGTGGCCAACACCTTTAATCCCAGCACCGGGGAGGCAGAGGTGCTGTAAAGGTGAATTGAAAGATGCCTTTGGACTGCTCAGCCCTAGGTCAAGGACCTTTTAAAGTATTAACTAATACTGACTACTGCATGATGTGCCCTTTGCAGTGCTGGCCAGGGAGAATGGGTACATACTGTCTATTCCCTGGAACTTATATTGTCTAGATTGTGTTCAGTCTCGGTCCTTAGTGTCTTTACCCAGAGTCATTTTTTTTCAGCTAAGTTTTAAAAATGTATTATATGTATGTGTGTGCACCTGAGTATATGTATGTGTACCACATGTGTGCAGGTGTCTGTGGAGACCAGAACAGGGCATTAGAACCCCTGGAGCTACAGGCAGTTGGGAGTTACCAGATGTGGGTACTAGGAACAGAATCTGGGTCCTCTGTAAGAGCAACAAGTGCTCTTAACTCCTGAGCCAATTCTCCAGCCCCCAGCTCAGTCTTTCTTTTAAATTTGTTTGTTTTAGTGTGTGAGACACAGCTTCATGTAGCTCTGGCTGTTCCGGAACTCACTGTGTATACCCAGCAGTCCTTGAACACACAGAGATCTGCCTGCCTCTGCCTCCCAAGTGCTTGGATTAAAGGGCTGGGCCACTATGCCTGGCAGTCTTTCTATTCCCATATTGACCCAGCATTCAGCCCTGGAGAGAGACTTGGTGAATTATATGGTCTTAGCAGTTTTAAAAGAGGATATACAGTTGGGCATGCATGATGGCACAAGCTTCTAAGTCCAGCACTCAGGAGGCAGAAGCAACTGGATCTCTGTAAGTTCAAGGCCAACCTGGCCTACACAGAGAGTTCCAGAACAGCCACAGTTACATAGAGAACCCCTGTTAAAAAAATCACTAGTGGAGGCTATGTTACTTCTTGTATCTAGATCCTAAAGTCCGAGGCAGAGTCAACAGAGGCAGAGATGAAAGTTCTCATCCCTTTCATTCAGAAAATCAAATGAGCGCCCAGCCTTCTGCTGCAGAAAGCGACCACAATGAACCCCGTCCCTTAAGCTGCTTATAAGTAACTATGGAGAACAGAAGTGTGGAAAAGTAAGCACACGGACAAGCACAGCCTTCTGTTACAAAGGAGAAAGTGGGCACAACTCAGGGTGCTGAGGGACCTTAGCAGGGGGTGAGATTAGACATAAGAAAGCAAGACAAGCGTTCTGGATACACTTCCGGCCTTCCGCACACTTCTATTCAGTTCACTATGTGGGGAAGCATGCATTTTTTTTTGTAGCTGTGTCAGATATGGATGTGCATGTGATCTCCATGGCTGACGTCAGTGTGTTGATTGTATGTGTGACGCAAATGCGTACACAGTAGGTCCAGCTGATGTCGGTGTGTTTGGTCCCGTGTGTGGCGTGATAGTATGTAGCTAAACATGACTGCCACTGTGTGCTATTTAAGAGTGTAGCCGTGGGGTTGGGGATTTAGCTCAGTGGTAAAGCGCTTGCCTAGCAAGCGCAAGGCCCTGGGTTCGGTCCCCAGCTCCGGAGGAAAAGAAAAAAAAATGTGTAGCCGTGTGCGTATGAATCTGTCTGATGTTTGTATGCAGAAGCTGGCACTGACCCACAATGGCAGACAGAGGTCAAGCTCTGAAGTAGGTCTTGTTAACCTGTGATTTCAGAGGGGTCTAGAGACAAATGGATTGGCCAAGCATTAGACTTTTTACGCTCGCCCTTGTAAGTAACTGCTTCAAATTACTTATGTTCACCTCAGAGTCAGTGAGTGAGTGGCTACGTAACAGGAAGATGTTGAGTTCATCTCTACATGGAGGCACCTTTACTTGCACATAAATTATAGTCTAGGGTGCCATCATTTATGTCACGAAGAAGAGTGACATTCAGATCACACAGGGTGCATCTGTTAGTGGTGGGTAGCCTTAACTCTGTGAAAGTTTGTCACTTGGAAGTTAAGGAGCAAATAAAGTTATTTGAGGTTATCACAGCCTCAACCAGAAAGCAAGATTCCGTGGGGTCTCGTGGCCCAACACAAGGAATAAAGGCGTTGAATGTTGTGTTTGCTCTCAGGGTCCAGAGATGGGCAGCGAGAAGGAGCAGAGTCCTGGAGCACACCTGCCTGAGGAAGGGGAAGGGGCTAAGCCGTGGAGAGTGGATGGCTCCAAGGACTCTCAGACCACATCTGGGGAGGAACATGGGCAGGAGAGCCTGTTGGAGGGGCACAATGAACAGCATTCACAAAAGCCATGGCGGAAAGTCACTCCCCAAGCTGGAGGCCCCGGGGATCCCATGACTTTCTCAAGCCCAGAGACAGATGAGAAGCCTTTTACATGTGCTCAGTGTGGCAAAGCCTTCAACAACACCTCCAACCTGAGAACGCACCAGCGGATCCACACTGGGGAGAAGCCGTACAAGTGTTCAGAGTGTGGCAAGAGTTTCTCCCGGAGCTCCAACCGCATCCGGCACGAGCGCATCCACCTGGAGGAGAAGCACTACCAATGTGCCAGGTGCCAGGAGAGCTTCAGGAGGCGCTCCGACCTCACCACGCACCAGCAAGACCACCTGGGCCAGCGGCCATACCGCTGTGACATTTGTGGCAAGAGCTTCAGTCAGAGCTCCACGCTGGCTGTACATCACCGAACCCACCTGGAGCCGGCCCCTTACATCTGCTGTGAGTGTGGAAAGAGCTTCAGCAACAGCTCCAGCTTTGGGGTGCACCACCGTACCCACACGGGTGAGAGGCCTTACGAGTGCACTGAATGCGGGCGGACTTTCAGTGACATCTCCAACTTTGGTGCACACCAGAGAACGCACAGAGGGGAGAGGCCGTACAGGTGCACCCTGTGTGGGAAACACTTCTCCCGGAGCTCCAACCTCATCCGACACCAGAAAACACACTTGGGCGAGCAGAATGAGAAAGATTCTAGCTAAAGGGGGGCCCTGATTAGGGAGTAAGGAGGAGGAGGAGGAGGAGGAGGAGGAGGAGGAGGAGGAGGAGGAGGAGGAGGAGGAAGAGGAGGAGGAGGAGGAGAAGAGGAGGAGGAGGAGAGGAGGCCTTGAACACCTGCTGTGGCCTCCAAGACTACCAACCCTTCCCTTTGGGGAACAGCTCCTTCTTGCCTTTGCAGTCAGGAAATTCTGAGAAGGGACTGAGTAAAAATCCTGTCTCTTCCCAGCAGGTGTTTGCCTTGGAAAATCAGGGTGCCCACTCTTCATTTTCTCAGGGGCGGGGGGAATGGGGAAATGACATGCTCTTGTCACTGGGGCATCAGTCCCCTGGCTTTGGGGGTAGTGCTGGAGACGGTCTCTGTCTACAGGTCCTCCAAAGTTGTTTAGCTTCACACACACTGCAGCAGCCTGTGAGTTCCTACCTGCTGTGCCTCATCCCGTCAGCCTCTAGGGCCGGGGGCTGGGAGGCACGGTCCTCCTGTTGAAGGCCTCTTCAGTCTGAGAGGAGGCTTGTGGTCCCTTCAGTAAGAATGAAAAGGAAGCCTCAGGGATTCACAATCCAGGGACCCTCACCCTCCCGTGCTTGTTACCTGGTTTTCTCACCCTGACTTGTGTCTCTCTCCTCAGTAATCACCAGTAAAACACTTCAGTGAAAAGGACCTGTGTACTGATTTGGGGATATGGGGCACTGGGGAGATTGTTCCAGGGTAGCCATTCTGCAAAGGGTTTGAGTTGAATTCTGAGACAGTCGGTGGCTCCTCTGAAATGTGAAAGACAGCAGGGCCTCTGGAGCCTTGGAAGAGGGAGAGGGGCTGTCACTTGAACATCCGCTACAGGCTGTTGGTTGTACAAGGCATTCTTTATCTCATTCGGTTGCCACAGAAACGCTCAAGGGCAGAAGATGAAACGGTCTAAAGGAAGGCCACTCAGGGGGCGTGTGGTGGGGCCAGTGTAGACCTGGCTTCTTCAGCCCATCCGTGTGCTTTCTGAGTATATTTGTTGGCCTCTGAAGGAGGCTGGCCTAGAGGTGGGCGCTAGTGTGGCCTCTTGATATCAACCTTCGCTCTTGGAAGTCATATCAAGATAAGAACCTTTCAAACTTCAGACTATAATTGAGCACTTTCGTGGCTAAGGGAAAAGGCAGTGACAGGGAGTAAGGATTGGGAGTGGGGGAATATAAAAATTCTTAAACCCAGGATGATAACACGTCATTAATAGCAGTGATTATCCCGAGGGCTCGGCCAGTAAGGTTTCCTGTCCTCACTCAGGCCTGGCTTCACAGGTCAGTTTCTCACTCGGAGGTTTATCATTCACCCAGCTTTCCTTTCCCCAGATCAAGACACCCTTTCCTACCTCTTCTGTTAATCTGCGGTCTTGCCTCCCTGGGTAAGGGGGACTCCTCGCTTGTGCCCAGTTACTAGAATGCTGACAAGGGTATGGCCGTGACTTGACCCTGCCACTCAGCCTGGATGGGATATAGCAGGAACTTTACACTCATGAGAGGTAGAAGTGTGTCCACATTTCACAGCTGTGGAAGCAGGCCGCCAGACAGACTCGTCCGAGATAATGGAGCCCATGGGTGCCATGACCACAAATGGAATCTCCTGCCCAGTGCTTAGGAATTCGATTTAAACTACAGAAGACGGGGCCGGCAAGAGGGTTCAGTGGATAAAGGTACGTGCTCCCAAGCCTGACGGCCTGAGTTTGATCCCCAGGACCCACAAGGTGCAAGGAGAGAGATGATTCCTCTAAGTTGCCCTCTGACCTCACGCATACCGTGGCGCGTGTGTGCACACATACAACAAGTAAATGTAATAAATATAAACTGTAGGAGACTTCTCAGATGGTCCCCTTGTGTATGCAGAGCACTTTACAGTTTGCAAAGCACTTGTATTTCATATCTTTCCTCCCCTCCTTTTTTTTTTTCCTTTCCCTCTCACTTCTTTTCTTGAACTGTGTGACCAGGTTTAACCTTATTTTAAGACTTGTAGCCCAGCATATGCCACACATTTAATCCCAGGATTTGAGAGGCAGAGTCAGGTAGATCTCTTTGGGTTCAAGACCAGCCTGATCTACATATCGAGTTCTGGGAAAATCAGGAATACATTGGATGACCCTGTTTCAAGAAACAGAAAACCAAAAAAACCATAGACATGTAATTCGGCATAACTTAAATACCATCGGCCGCTGAGGACAATCACGAGCCTGTTGCTGTAGTGCCAGAAAGCCTGCAGGACTGAAATGAACACCAGAGGGCAGAAGAGATCATGAACTCCTGAAACCTGCAGTGAGAAGTGAGGTCTAGAGCACTTGGGAGGCCAAGGCAGGTGGAACTTTTGAGTTTGAGGCAGCCTGGTCTACATAGGGAGCTTCAGGACAGCCAGAGATATGTAGACAGACCTTGTCTCAAAAAAACAAAACAAAACAAAAAACAAACAAACAAAAACCAGTGACATCTCCCTCCAAGTCACTGGGAGACCCGCCTCCCCCCAGAATGCAGTGGGCCGATTATTGAAGACATTTCCCAGTATGAATGGAATTTACTAAAAGTCAGAAAAATGACGCAGGAAGAATTTGAGGGCATCAGTAGAAAAACGTCTTAAAGACGTCTTAAGGAACAAAACAAACACTGCGAAATGGGAAATAAGAATAACTGCACTTTCTCTGGAGGGTTTTGATAACTGACTTGAGCGATCTGCACAGGCCAGAGGGATGGCTCAATGTACACGCCCGGCACCTGAGCTTGACCCCAGTGCCACAGGAAAAGCAACAAACTGAATCTGGAAAACTCCTCTGCAGCTGGGGAGCTGGCTCGGCGTGGTTAAGAGAACTTACCGCCCTAGCCAGGACCTAGGTTCGGTTCCCAGCGCCTACCTCAGGAGACTCACAGCCACCTGTAGTCCAGTTCCAGGGGACCTCAGAAGACTCTGGCCTCTATAAGCATCTGCACACAAATAGTACTCATACATTCACGTAGGCATATATGTGTATTTAAAAATTAGCATTAAGTCTGGGTATAGTGACCCATACCTCTTTTTTTTTCTTTTTGGATACTTTATCTACATTTCAAATGTTGTCCCCCTTCCTGGTTTCCCCTCTGGAAACCCCCTATCCCATTCCCCTACCCCCTGCCTCCATGATTGTGCTCATCTACCAACCCATTTCCTCCCGACTCCCAGCACCCTGGCATTCCCCTACACTGGGGCACTGAGCCTTCACAGGACCAAGGGTCTCTCCTCCCAATGATGTCCAACAAGGCCATTCCTCTGCTACATATGCAGCTGGAGCCATGGGTACATATATACTCTTTGGATGGTGGTTTAGTCCCTGGGAGCTCTGGTGTATTTGGTTGGTTGATATTGTTGGCCTTCCTGTGGGGTTGCAAACCCCCTCAGCTACACTAGTCTTTTCTCTAACTCCTCCATTGGGGACCCCGTTCTCAGTCCAATGGTTGGCTGCGAGCATCCACCTCTGTGTTTGTCAGGCTCTAGCAGAGCCTCTCAGGCTATATCAGGTTCCTGTTAGCATGCACTTCTTGGCATCCCCAGCAGTGACTGGGTTTGGTGACTGCATGTGGGATGGATCCCCATGCGTTTCAATCTGTGGATGGCCTTTCCTTCAGTCTCTGCTCCACACTTTGTCTCTGTATTTCCTCCTGTGAGTATTTTGTTTTCCCTTCTGAGAAGTACTGAAGCATCCACACTTTGGTCTTTCTTCTTCTTGAGCTTCATGTGGTCTGTAAATTGTATCTGGGATATTCTGAGCTTTTGGGCTAATATCCACTTATCAATGAGTGCATACCATGTGTGTTTTTCTGTGATTAGGTTACCTCGCTCAGTATGACATTTTCTAGTTCCATCCATTTGCCTATGAATTTCATGAAGTCATTGTTTTCGATAGCTGAGTAGTATTCCATTGTGTAGATGTACCACATTTTCTGTATCCATTCCTCTGTTGAAGGGCATCTGGATTCTTTCCAGCTTCTGGCTATTATAAATAAGGCTGCGATGAACATAGTGGAGCATGTGTCTTTTTTATATGTTGGGGCATCTTTTGGGTATATGCCCAGGAGTGGTATAGCTGGGTCCTCAGGTAGCACTATGTCAAATTTTCTGAGGAACCTCCAGACTGATTTCCAGAGTGGTTGTACCAGTTTGCAATCCCATCAACAGTGGAGGAGTGTTCCTCTTTCTCCACATCCTTGCCAGCAACTGCTGTCACCTGAGTTTTTGATCTTAGCCATTCTGACTGGTGTGAGGTGGAATCTCAGTGTTGTTTTGATTTGCATTTCCCTAATGACTAAGAATGTTGAACATTTCTTTAGGTGCTTCACGGCCATTTGATATTCCCCAGGTAAGAATTCTTTGTTTAGCTCCGTGTCCCACTTTTAATAGGGTTTTTTGATTCTCTAGAGTCTAACTTCTTTAGTTCTTTGTGTATATTGGATATTAGCCCTCTGTCAGATGGAGGATTGGTAAAGGTCTTTTCCCAATCTGTTGGTTGTCATTTTGTCCTATTGGCAGTGTCCTTTGCCTTACAGAAGCTTTGCAGTTTTATGAGGTCCCATTTGTCAATTCTTGATTTTAGAGCATAAGCCATTGGTGCTCTGTTCACGAAATTTTCCCCAGTGCCCATGTGGTCCAGGCTCTTCTCCACTTTCTCTTCTATTAGTTTGAGTGTATCTGGTTTGATGTGGAGGTCCTTGATCCACTTAGACTTGAGCTTTGTACAAGGAGATAAGTTTGGATCTATTTGCATTCTTCTATATGGTGACCACCAGTACCATTTGTTGAAAATGCTATCTTTTTTCCACTGGATGGACTTAGCTCCTTTGTCAAAGATCAAGTGACCATAGCTGTGAGGGTTCATTTCTGGGTCTTCAGTACTATTCCATTGATCTACCTGCCGGTCTCTGTACCAATACCGTACTTTTTTTTTTTTTAAATCACTATTGATAAAACACCTTGAGGTTAGGGATAGTGATTTCCCCCAGAAGTTCTTTTATTGTTGAGAGTTTTTGCTATCCTGGGTTTTTTGTAATTCCCAATGAATTTGCAAATTGCTCTTTCTATCTCTATGAAGAATTGAGTTGGAATTTTGGTGGAAATTGCATTGAATCTGTAGATTGCTTTCGGCAAGATGGCCATTTTTGCTCTATTAATCCTGCCAATCCATGAGCATGGAGATCTTTCCATCTTCTGAGAGCTTCTTTGATTTCTTTATTCAGAGACTTGAAGTTCTTGTCATACAGATATTTCACTTGCTTGGTTAGAGTCACACCAAAGGATTTTTATTATTCATGACTACTGTGAAGAGTGTCATTTCTCTGATTTCTTTCTCAGCCTGTTTATCCTTTGAGTAGAGGAAGGCTACTGATTTGTTTGAGTTAATTTTATACCGAGCCACTTTGCTGAAGTTGTTTATCAGCTGTAGGGGTTCTCTGGTGGAATTTTTTGGAGTCACTTAAGTATAACATCATGTCATCTTCAAATAGTGATATTTTGACTTCTTCCTTTCCAATTTGTATCCCCCTGACCTCTTTTTGTTGTCTAATTGATATTCCTAAGGGAAATTGGTCTGAAGTTCTCTTTCTTTGTTGGGCTTTGTATGGTTTAGTTATAAGCATAATTGTGGCTTCATAGGACAAATCAGGCAGTGTTCCCTTTGTTTCTATTTTGTGGAATGGTTTGAAGAGTATTGGTATTAGGGCTTCTTTAAGGGTCTGATAGAATTCTACACTAACCTCATCTGGTCCTGGCCCTTTTTTGGTTGGGAGACTTTTAATGTCTGCTTCTATTTCTTTAGGTGTTATGGGACTGTTTTGATGGCTTATCTGATCCAATTTAACGGTACAAGGTATCTGTCTGGAAAACTGTCCATTTCATCCAGGTTTTCCAGTTTTGTTGAGTATAGGCTTTTGTAGTAGGTTCTGATGATTTTTTTAATTTCCTCAGTTTCTGTTGTTTGTCTCCCTTTTCATTTCTGATTTCATTAATTTGGATACTCTCTGTGTGCCCTCTGGTTAGTCTGGCTAAGGGTTTAATCTATCTTGTTGATTTTCTCAAAGAACCAAGTCCTGGTTTTGTTGATTCTTCGTATAGTTCCTTTGTTTCTACTTGGTTGATTTCAGCTCTGAGTTGGATTATTTCCTGCCTTCTACTCTTCCTGGGTGTATTTGCTTCTTTTTGTTCTAGAGCTTTTAGGTGTGCTGTCAAGCTGCTGACATATGCTCTTTCCTGTTTCTTTCTGCAGGCACTCAGCGCTATGAGTTTTCCTCTTAGCGCAGCTTTCATTGTGTCCCATAAGTTTGGGTATGTTGTGCCTTCATTTTCATTAAATTCTAAAAAGCCTTTAATTTCTTTCTTTATCGCTTCCTTGACCAGGTTATCATTGAGTAGAGCATTGTTCAGCTTCAAGGTGTATGTGGGCTTTCTGTTGTTTTTATTGTTATTGAAAACCAGCCTTAGTCCGTGGTGATCTGATAAGATGCAAGGAATTATTTCAATCTTCTTGTATCTATTGAGGTCTGTTTTTGTGACCGACTATATGGTCAGTTTTGGAGAAGGTACCATGAGGTGCTGAGAAGAAGGCATAGTCTTTTGTTTTAGGATGAAATGTTCTATAAATATCTGTTAAAGCCGTTGGTTCATAACTTCTGCTAGTTTCACTGTGTCTCCATTTAGTTTCTGTCTCCATGATCTATTCATTGATGAGAGTGAGGTGTTGAAGTTTCCCACTACTATTGTGTGAGGTACAATGTATGCTTTGAGTTTTAGTAAAGTTTCTTTTATGAATGTGGGTGCCCCTGCATTTGGAGCATAAATGTTCAGAATTGAGAGTTCATCTTTTGTTAGATTTTTCCTTTGATGAGTATGAAGTGTCCTTCCTTATCTTTTTTAATAACTTTTGGTCGAAAGTAGATTTTATTCAATATTAGAATGGCTACTCCAGCTTGTTTCTTGGGACCATTTGCTTGGAAAAAATTTTCCAGCCTTTTGCTCTGAGGTAGTGTCTGTCTTTGTCACTGAGTCGTGTTTCCTGTATGCAGCAAAATGCTGGGTCCTGTTTACATATCCAGTCAGTTAGTCTATGTTTTTATATTGGGGAATTGAGTCCATTAATATTAAGAGATATTAAGGAAAAGTGATTGTTGTTTCCTGTTATTTTTGTTGTTAGAGGTGGAATTATGTGTGTGTGGCTTTCTTCTTTTGGGCTTGTTGAAAGAAGATTACTTTCTTGCTTTTTCTAAAGTGTAGTTTCCCTCCTTGTGTTGGAGTTTTTCATGTATTATCCTTTGTAGGGCTGGATTTGTGCGAAGATATTGTGTAAATTTGGTTTTGTCATGGAATATCTTGGTTTCTCCATCTATGTTAATTGGGGGTTTGCTGGTTATAGTAGTCTGGGCTGGCATTTGTGTTCTCTTAGGGGTCTGTATGACATCTTCTCAGGGTCTTCTGGCTTTCATAGTCTCTGGTGAGAAGTCTGGTGTGATTCTGATAGGTCTGCCTTTATATGTTACTTGACCTTTTTCCCTTACTGCTTTTAATATTGTTTCTTTGTTTTGTGCATTTGGTGTTTTGACTATTATGTGACGGGAGTAGTTTCTTTTCTGGCCCAGTCTACTTGGAGTTCTGTAGGCTTCTTGTATGTTCATGGTCATCTCTTTCTTTAGGTTAGGGAAGTTTTCTTCTATAATTTTGTTGAAGATATTTACTGGCCCTTTAAGTTGGGAATCTTTGCTCTCTTCTATATCAATTATCTTTAGGTTTGATCTTCTCATTGTGTTCTGGATTTTCTGGATGTTTTGGGTTAGGAGTTTTTTGCATTTTTGCATTTTCTTTGACTGTTGAGTCAATGTTTTCTATGGTATCTTCTGCCCCTGAGATTCTCTCTTCTATCTCTTGTATTCTGTTGGTGATGCTTGTGTCTATGATTCCTGATCTCTTTCCTAAATTTTCTATCTCCAGGGTTGTCTCCCTTTGTGATTTCTTTATTGTTTCTATTTCCATTTTTAGATCCTGGATGGTTTTGTTCAATTCCTTCACCTGTTTGTTTGTGTTTTCCTGTAATTCTTTAAGGGATTTTTGTGTTTCCTCTTTAAGGGCTTCCACTTGTTGACTTGTGTTGTCCTGTATCTCTTTAAGGGAGATATTTATGTCCTTCCTAAAGTCCTCCATCATCATCATGAGATGTGATTTAAATCCAAATCTTGCTTTTCTGGTATGTTGGGGTGTCTAGGACTTGATGTGATGAGATAACTGAGTTCTGATGTTGCCAAGTAACCTTGGTTTCTGTTGCTTATGTTCTTGTGCTTGCCCCTCACCATCTGGTTATCTCTAGTGCTACCTGCCTTTCCTGTGTCTGACTGGAGCCTGTTCCTCCTGTGATCCTGGTTGTGTCAGAACTCCTCAGAGTCCAGCTGTCTTTGTGATCCTATGATTCTGGGATCCTGTGATCCTGAGATCCTGAGATCCTGAGATCCTGGATGTGTCAGAGCTCCTAGGAGTCAAGCCTTCTCAGGGTGTTGCAGGAGTGGGTGGGAAGCCAGAGCCCTGGGTTTGCTCTGGGCACAGGTACAAGCTGGAAGGAACCAGTGCCTCTGGCCAATGGGGTTTGGATTTCCCTGATTCCTGTGGGGGTCCCAGTTATGCTGGGTGTTGGGAAAGATGTTGTGACTTCAACTGTGATCTTGAGTGTTTCAGAGGTCCAGTGCTCCTGGTTGTGTCCAATCTCCTGGGAGTTGAGCTTCCTCTGGGATCCTGGGCATTTCAGAGCACCCGGGAGTTGGGCTTCCTCTGGGTGTTGTAAGAGTGAATGCAGAGCCAGCGCCCAGGTCTGCTCAGGGTCCAGGTTCAAACTGTGGTCCTGGGTGTTTTAGAGCACCGGGAAGATAGGCTTCCTCTGGGTGTTGTGGGAATTGGTGCATAGCCAGCACCCAAGGTCTGCCCAGGGCACTGTTTCAGACTGGAGGGGCGGCACATGCCTTTAATCCCAGCATTTGGAAAAGCAGAGGCAGAAAGATCTCTCTGAGTTCAAGACCAGCCTGGACTACAGAGTGAGTTTCAGGACAGCTAGGGCTACACAGAGAAATCCTGCCTTGAAAAAACAAAACAAAACCAGAGCAGAAAAAAGTAGTCCTTTTACAGACGTGTGCCACATCCCCAATTAAAAAATAATAAAATGAGATTTTAAAAATACTTTGTTTTTTGAAAAATTATTTTTATTAGCATATGTGCACGATGTCCAGATCCATATGCCAGAGTCCCCACGCAGAAGCTAGAAGAGCGCTCTACAAAGTCACTCCTCTCCTTCCTCCTTCAGTTGGGTCCTAGGGAGCCTACTCAGGTTTCCAGGCTTCCGAGGTGAGTACCTTTCCCCTCTGAGCATCTCGTCAGCCCAAAGAATAGCAAAAGAAGAAAAGAATCTAAAGACTCAGAGTCAAGTGGGTCATTTGAAATTGCCAAGTCAGAGAAACAAAACTTTAAGAGCAGGTACCTTTCACCCCGGCTCTAGAGAGATCAGAAGCAAGGAGTTACCAGAAGAAGGTCAGCCTGGACTATATATATTGAGTTTCAGGCTAGCCTGGGATACCTAGTGAAACTTTGTCTCAAGAAAAAGAAAAAAGAAAAAAGTGATACAATCCTAAGGGACTTGCCAGACACCAACCATCAAGTAGACTGATGCATTCTGGGAGTTTCATTAAGAGAAAAGTGGAGGCAGAAGGGACAGAGAGAAAATTTCAAGAAATAATAACTGAGAACATCCTAAATCTGAGGGTATTAATGAATAATCGGGCCCAAGAGGTCAGAGAATTCCAACCCATGCTAAGAGATATTACAGTACAAACCCCAAAGAAAACAGGGAGAGAGAAACAAGTTGTTACACCCAAGAAATTTCCCAAAATATGAAGGAATTTCTCAGCAGAAACCTGATTGGCAAGAAGACAGTGAAATGACATGTTCTGAAAAGAAAAAAGAAAAAGAAATACAGCCAAGCATAATACTCCGTCTGTCAAAAGTGTCCTTCAGAAAGTGGAGGAGGAATGAAGATGTTCCTAGATAAAGGCTGAGGGAGACGATCACTAGACCTGGTGTACAAGACATGCTTCCTGCTTTGATGACACATGCCTGCAATCCCAGCATTGGGAAAGGCAAGCCCGGTCTACGGAATGAGACCCTGTTCTAAACAAAAACAGCAGGACATGGTAGCACATGCCCTTTCAGTCCAGCACTCTGGAGCACAAGCATGGGAATCTCTGTGAGGTCAAGGCCAGCAAGGGCTGCTACATAAGGAGACCCCGACTCAAAAACTAACAAAACAAGAAAAAGAAAAGAAAGCTAAAGGAAGTTCTTGAGTTTAAACAGGGATAGACAAGTTCAAACAGAAAATACTCAGCAACGACGCATAACAAAATCAACAATGCATAGCACAGGAAAGGGGTTGGGGGCTTAGCTTAGCGGTGCCCAAAGCCCTAGGTCCAGTAGCCAGCACTGAAATCAATCAATCAATCAATCAATCAATCAATCAATCAATCAACCAGGGGCTGGAGAGAAGTCTCAGCAGTTAAGAGCACTGTCTGTTCTTCCAGCCGTCCTGAGCAACCACATGGTGGGTCACAACCATGTACAGTAGGATCTAATGCCCTCTTCTGGCACATAGGGGTACATGCAGAGAGAATGCTAATATACATAAAACAAAGAAATCTTAAAAACAGAAAGCACACAAACTATAAATAGCACAGGTGAGTCCAAATATGGACATATGTAGACACATCATGGTATATAAATTACTCGTTTTTTTTTTTCAGTACCTCTTTTTTTTTTTTCAGGGCCTCTCGCATGCTAAAAAAAGCACTTCATTGGCCCTATAAGTTATTAATTCTGGCATAGAATTTATTTTTTTGAGACAGCACTTCATGGAGCCCAGAATGGCCTCAAACCAGGCAGCCAAAGATGACTTTAATCTTCAGATCCTCTTGCCTCCCCGTCCCGAGTGCTGGAATTACTGGCATATATATGCCACTATGTCTGGTTTACGTAGTGCTGGAGGGCTCGTGCATGGTACTTAAACCCAAATTCTGTGTCGAACTTTAAAAACGTATTAAAATCGGGTACGGTGGTGCATGTCTGTAATCCCAGCCCCAAGGAGGCAGGCAGAAAGATCACTCATGAGTTCAAGACTAGCATTTGCTACATAGTGAGACCTTGACTCAAAGTGAAACTGGATGTAAAGATCTTAGAAGTCGCCCCCCTGTCCTGACAGGTAAAGCCTGAGCAGATGGACCAACCACCAGTTTGTAAATCCAGAAGAGAAACTGTCTGACAGGCCAAATCATTGCATCCAGAATGAAGAGACAGATAGCCGGATAGAGAATTATACAGAGCACATGTTTCTGTAGGAACCGGTGCCAGGGTAGATAAACCTGAATTGTAACGACTAGTTATGGAAAGCTAGTGCAGACATCTGCAGGCAGAAGCTGTTGGGAGAGCTCATGCATGGGAAGGCTCCACACAGCCGTGAGTTCAACCTCTGGGGACTTGCCTAAGTTATTACGATAAATACTGGGGGATATCGGATTGCATTTTTGATGAGAGGAGTGGAAAGGAACCCTTTTAAAGTAGACCAGAACTTCCCAGGTAGTCCTAACACTCAAAGGCAGGCAGATCTCTGTGAGTTCAAGGCCAGCCTGATCAGGAGGGAAGAAATAAAATCCTGTATTTGCAGATGACAGTATTGTGTTTATAGAAAGTCAGAAAGACTGCAGAGTTTGCTCAGTGGTTAAGAACACTAACACTAACTAACTTCTAAAGAACTGGGAGTTCAATTTCCCAGCAAAGCCAACTTCTGGCTTCCGAGGACACAGACATAAACATGATTCATAGACATACATGCAGGCAAAAACACTCGTACACATACAAGTTAAAAAAAAAGAGAGAGAGAATCTAAAGAGAGAGAGGGGAGGAGGAGGGGGGAGGAGGAAGGAGGAGAGAGAGATTGAGAGAGAGAGAGAGAGAGAGAGAGAGAGAGAGAGAGAGAGAGAGCCAGCCTGCCTGCCTGCCTGCCTGCCTGCCTGCCTGCCTCTAACAAGTAAAAAATTATATATAGTAAGATTGCAGGATACAAAATGAACATAGAAGTTGGTTGCTTTCCTAAACACCAACACTGAATGAGTAGAATTTTGAGATTAGATATATAGTATCATTTGGGCCCGCGAGATGGTTCAGTAGGTAAAGGGACTGCTGCCACCCCTTGAGACCCGAGTCCCATCCCTGGAACCGACTCCACAAATTGTCTTTTGACATCCACATGCCACGGCACATGGCACGTGTGTGCGCACACGCAAACACACACTGAACAAGTATAAAAATACCTGTGGTGGTTTGAATAAGAATGGCCCCTGTCGGCTCACACATTTGAACATTAGTCAGACTAGGCAATGGCACTATTTGAAAAGATTAGTAGGATTGGGAGGTGTGGCCCGATTGGAGGAAGTATGTCACTGGGGGTGGGCTTTGAGCTTTCAGAAGCTTAAGCCAGTTCTCTCCCTGCTGCCTGTAGATCCAGATGTGGAGCTCTCAGCTCCTTCTCCAGCGCCATGGCTGCCTGGACGCTGCCATGCTTCCCACCATGATGATAATGGACTGAACCTCTCAAACTGTGAACCAGCCCCAGTGAAATGTTTTCCTTCATGAGAGTTGCTGCGGTCATGATGTTTTTTCATAGCAATAAAATCCTAACTAAGACTTAAAAAAGACTTATTTATTTATTATATATGAGTACACTGTAGCTGTCTTCAGACACACCAGAAGAGGGGGCATCGGATCCCATTACAGATGGTTGTGAGCCACCATGTGGTTGCTGATATTTGAACTCAGGACCTCTGGAAGAGCAGTCAGTGCTCTTAACCACTGAGCCATCTCTCCAGCCCAACTAAGACAATTTTTAAACAGATTTATTTATTTTGCTTTGTGTCTGAATGTTTTTCCTGAGTGTATGTGTGTTATTACATCATGCCTGGTGCCTAGGGAGGCCAGGAGAAGGTGTCCCGTGGAACTGGCCTTGGGTCCTTACAGGAGCCACAAGGGCTCCTAAGCACTGAGACACCTTTCCAGCCCTGAACAAGACTTTTTTTTAATGGACAAAAAAATCTGAAAAGACATTTTGATAAAGATATAAAGGTGTCAAATAAACGTGAAAAGCGTCCCCTACATGGTGTTGGGAAATTACACATAAAATAATAGTGCACTACTACTCTGTCTGTTTAAAAGTCCACCTGGACCTCTGACTGCCATACTGTCCCCACCAGTGGACACGTGATATGGGACAACACGTATAAATGCCAAGTGGATGGTCTCATTGGGAATTTGGCAGTTTCTTAAAAACCAAATGTGCTTGTACTATATAATCCAGCTGTCACCTGCTCCTTGTTGCTTATTCAAAGGAGCTGGAACCCATTTGTAACATAATCTCTGTTTATAATTTCCAGAGCTGGAGTGAACAAGACGCCCTTCAGTATGTGGATAAACTGTGGTGCATCTATGCCCAATGCAGTGGTGTTCAGGACTTAAAATGGAGCCTT
The DNA here is from genome assembly GCF_011064425.1 of Rattus rattus. NCBI lineage: Eukaryota > Metazoa > Chordata > Mammalia > Rodentia > Muridae > Rattus > Rattus rattus. Next base: position 37,793,116 of record NC_046154.1, read on the forward strand.
TTAAGCCACAAAGACATATGTATATACTACATTTTAGGAAGCCATCTTTAAAAACCACATGCGTGATACCAACTGTATGATATTCCGGAAAGGGCAAAGTTATGAGACAGAAAGATTAATGTTTGCTAGGATTAGACTGGAGGAACAGATGACTAGATGGAGCACAGAGGACTTTCAGGGCAGTGAAAATATTACATATTGTACATTAATAGGTACATAGATAATAGATACAGGTCATCACACATTTATCCAAACCCCAGTCTGCAAGAGAGAACCCTGCGGTAAACTATGAACTTATAATGTGTCAATGTAGATCCATCAACTGTAACAACTGTTAAAATTGTGATACATAGTATCTCCCTCTAGTGGAGGGACTGGTTGGACTGGAGCGGGAGATACACAGGGTATATCTGAATTTACTATTCTATTGCTGTAGTAAAACACCATGGTCAAGGCAACTCACGGAAGAAAGGGTTTATTTGGTTTTATGTCAGAAGCCGTCTAGAAAAGGATGGCAAGCGAGTTTTCTGGACACGACCCACCATTTTGCACACCTGCAATGGGCGAGCTCTGAGATGCAGGGTCCTCAGAGACTCCATCCCAGGATTGCTTCTCGCTGCTGATCTGCCTTTCCTGTCACTATGACATAGCTTAATGATGGCTGGGCATGAGCCCACCCTATGGGGCAGGTCTTGTGCAGACTCAGTGCGAAGATGTACTTTCATGCAGTAATGCTGTGTGGACAAATTGATGATTTCATAATTTCTGATCATGATTTTATAGAACCCCTGAATGGATACAAGCAATCTCAAGCCCCCCCTGTAGAATAAAACACCACAAATGGAGCTCTGTAAACCTTCATGTGTCATGGGCTAAATGTACTAGGAAAAGAAAGCAGGCTTAGAACAAATTTATGTTCAAGGAAAACATTCCTCCTAGTTTAGGAATGAGGCCACCATCTGGTAACTAAAGGTCATAAACTGGGAATGGGCAATTTATTGTAGGTACAGGGACAGAAAATAAAATATAACTAGTTTATCTATACAAGACTTCAAAATAATAAGACACAAGGCAGATGATCTGTCTCTTGGCTAAACCATTCTAACTTGTGACATAAAAACTATTGCTCTAAACTTATAAGGAACTTGTAATGTCATAAAATACATAATGAGGGCTGGAGAGATGGCTCAGTGGTTAAGAGCACTGACTGCTCTTCCAGAGGTCCTGAGTTCAATTCCCAGCAACCACATGGTGGTTCACAACCATCTGTAATGGGATCTGATGCCCTCTTCTGGTGTGTCTGAAGACAGCGACAGTGTACTTAAAAAGAAGAAAGAAAGAAAGAAAGAAAGAAAGAAAGAAAGAAGGAAAGAAAGAAAGAAGGAAAGAAAGAAAGAAGGAAAGAAAGAAAGAAAGAAATGTTTGGGGCCACCAAGCTGACTCCATGGGTAAAAGTGCTTACTATGCAAGCCTGATGACATGAGTTTGCTCCCCAGAACCCACAAGGTGGAAGGGCAGAAGTGACTTGTGAAAGCTGTCCTCTAGCATCCACATTTCTTCCTATTCTCTCTCTCAAACATACACAGTAAAGAAGTAGACTTGGAGAATTTTTTACAAGGGAATGTTTACAGTAAAACATTTTAAGTTTATTCATGTAAAAGAAGTAGTTTTACTTTTAAGTACAGATTAAGTATGCCTGTGAAAATGTTAAATGTAGCCACAAAAAGCAATAAAAATTCCATTCCAGGGCTGGGGAGATGATGGCTCAGTGAGTCAAGAGCTTCTGCAGGAGGAGAGCACTTCAGTTTGAACATTCAGAACCCACAGGAAGCAGGGTGTGGCAGCATACGTCTGCAATCCCAGTGCCCCTTTGATGAGGTGTGTGTCGGGGCGGGGGTTGGAGTATCGGTTGGGGTGGGGGGCTCCAGGGCCAGCCAGTCTGATGGACATAGAGGCTAACTAGTCATAGAGACCCTGTCCAAACAAGGTGAGAGCTGAAGACTGACAGCCAAGGCTGTCTGTCCCCTGACCTACACACATACAACAGGCACAAATGGTTTTCCAAGTGAAAATAAAAATGTAATAAACTTATCAGTTAGAAGACAAAGTGTTTTCATATTAGTTAAGGAAATATGTCCCTAGGCTGATTTATAGACTCTCAAGGGTTCCACCTTGTTCCAACATCGCCACCTAGGGGACGAAGCTTGAATTCTGGGGAGCGTCTTAGTCAGGGTTTCTATTCCTGCACAAACATCATGACCAAGAAGCAAGTTGGGGAGGAAAGGGTTTATTCAGCTTACACAATCACATTGCTGTTCATCACCAAAGGAAGTCAGGAGTGGAAATCACACAGGACAGGAAGCCAGAGCTGATGCAGAGGTCATGGAGAGACGTGATTTACTGGCTTACTTCCCCTGGTTTGCTCAGCTTGCTCTGTTGTAGAACCCAGGGACGGCACCACCCACAACAGGCTGGGTCTTCCCCCTGGATCACTTGTTGAGAAAATGCCTTACAGCTGGGTCTCATGGAGGCATTTCCTCAACTGAGGCTTCTCTTTCTGTGATAACTTCAGCTTGTGTCAAGTTGACACACAAAACCAGCCAGTACAGGGAGGCAGAAGCAGTTGTATCTCTGAATTCAAGGCCAGCCTTGTCTACAGAAAGAATTCCAGGACAGTCAGGGCTACACGGAGAAATTCTGTCTGGAGGGTGGCGTTGGGGAGAGGGGTAGATCCAAGCTGCACCTAGAAAGGTTGAAGTTAAAAAGATTCACAAAACCAAAAAAAAAAAAAAAATGAAAAGGGGCTGGGATTTAGCTCAGTGGTAGAGCGCTTGCCTAGGAAGCGCAAGGCCCTGGGTTTGGTCCCCAGCTCGAAAAAAAAAAAAAAAAGAACCAAAAAAAAAAAAAGATTCACAAAAACATACCAAGCCATCACCACTCACAAGAAGTCTAGTGCACAGCTTTTTTTTTTTTTTTTTTTTTTTTTTTGGTTTTTTTTCGAGCTGGGGACCGAACCAGGGCCTTGTGCTTCCTAGGTAAGCGCCTACCACTGAGCTAAATCCCCAGCCCCGTGCACAGCTTTAAGATCAGAAAAGAGACACTAGAGAAAAAGAAACACTATAGTCAAAGGGCCACAGAGGGCTGGAAAGGTAGCTCTGTGGCCGAGAGAGGCTGGGGTTCTTGGAGAGGGCATAGGCAGGTTGCCAGCGTCCATGCGGACAGCTCACAGTAAGTCCTGCTCCAGGGCATCTGACACCTTCCTCTGGCCTCCATAAATACCTGCACATACAGGTCCAGGCACACACATGTACATGTGAAACTAATAAAGATTCTTTTTAAAGGGCTACGTTTAAAAATTATAAGCCATCAGAAATATATAATTCCAGAATGATAAGCATCTCCAATAAAGACTTTTTAATGTATTGTATTTTATTTATGCGTATGCATATATGGAGGTCAGAGGATGACTTGGAGAATCCAGTTCTCTCCTTTCACCATGAGGCTTGCAGGGATCAGACTCAGGAGGTAAGGACTGCAGCAAGCACATTTAGTCACTGAGACAGAAACCATCTCAAGAGGCTGAAGAACACAGCCAAAGACTGTATCCCAGCCCTTCCGAGGCTGAGGCAGGAGGGTAGCCTGGGCTATAGAGTGAGACCTTTACACAAAAGGAAATAAACAGGCAGGCAAGATTTCTCAGTGGGTAAAGGCCCCGAAGTCAAGACTGACAGCCCCAGTTCAACACTGGGACCCACAGAGTGAAAGGAGAGAAGTGACTCTGGCAAGTTTTTCTCTGACTTCCGTATGTGTGCTGTGGTATGCATACCACACGCATGTGCACATACGATGAATAAATACATAAAAATGTAAAGATTAAAACACAAAACAAGTATCCACTAATTGTAATACAAGTTTTCTTTGTTTTGTTTTAAAAAGATTTATTTATTTATTAATAAGTACACTGTAGCTGTCTTCAGACACACTGAAAGAGGGCATCAGATCCCATTACAGATGGTTGTGAGCCACCATGTGGTTGCTGGGAATTGAACTCAGGACCTCTGGAAGAGCAGTCAGTGTTCTTAACCACTGAGCCATCTCTCCAGCACCCCCGTTTTGTTTTTTACAAGCTAGAGGAGCTTGCAAATTTATCAGCTCATTGCACAAGGGTATAATTTGAGTCCATCAGAAGTCCTGCGTTGTCATGGTGACTTTAAAAACGGCTCACTGTATCTACTGTGACTCAGAGAGAAACAGCCTGGAGGATTGCAAAGCTCGGGTCCTGTCCCGAGTGTCAAGTTTCTGACTGATAGTGATATGGTGTGAATAAATTATCTACCCACCAGCCTCCACGTAAGATGTCAAACTTGGCCTTCCTGTGTGGGACATGAGGTCACAGTCAGGAACTGTTGAGCTGGCCACCTTGGCTTGGCCGCCTGAGAACTTAACTCTAGCACAGCTGTGAATTGCTGACCCTGTAATGTGAGCTCTGGATGTGCTGGAACATTCCCCCTGCTGACTAATGGCTTTTTCCAAACCCAAACGTCCAGGATTAAATACAGTTTACGGCTCTCCCACCCAAAGGCACCAGATCACGAAAAGTGAGCAGACCTGCTCAGTACCTGGAGGGGAGAATCAATACAGAGCTGATAAAGAGATTAAGCAGCCTAGGCTAATAATTTTGTGTTTAAAGTAAGATTGTGTGTATGTGTTTCATCTTACAGGTGAGATTTTAAAATAATCTGGCCTATTACAGAATCCGATAGGTCAGCGTAATTGGATTAGGGCTCATGAGCTATAAGAAAATTTTGTTAAGTCCATAAAACAGTATTGTAATATTTGACAACTAGACTCACTGAGTTTATGTTTCCTTCTTTTCTTTTTGTCTCAAGACAAGGTTTTCTCTGTGTAGCCCTGGCTGTCCAGAAACTCATTTAGTAGACCAGGCTGGCTTTGAACTCAGATGTCTGCCTGCCTCCTCCTGAGTGCTGGGCTGACTGCGCCATCACTGCCTGGCAAGCTTACATTTATACATTCTTTGTAAAGTACTTGGGCAGGACTTGTTTGCTGGGGGGTAGGAACTGGATTAGCCAGGAATACAAAAGCATAAACAAAAAGAGAGCACGAAGTGTACAAATTCAGTTCAAAATACGTAAATATGTCAAATTTGTAAGTTTATAAGTGAAATTCAGCAAAGTTTAGCTTATTTTGTGTTATCTGAACAATAATACAAGATCTCCTTAAGCCCAGTAATTATCTTATACCATGTACATTTGGGGGTTGTTTTTGTGTTATGAGTTGGGGTCTCAAACCTGTGATCCTCCTGCCTCCGTCTCTAAGTGTTGTGTTTACCAGTATGAGCCACGTGAGTGGCTGGGTCCTTTGTTTATGTGTTTGTTTTTGTTTTTAGAAAGGACATCTTCTGGGCTGGAGAGATGGCTCAGCGGTTAAGAGCACTGACTGCTCTTCCAGAGGTCCTGAGTTCAAATCCCAGCAACCACATGGTGGCTCAAAACCATCTGTAATGGGGTCCGATGCCCTCTTCTGGTGTATCTGAAGACAGCTACAGTGTACTCATATGAATAAAATAAATTTAAAAAAAAAAAAAAAAAGAAAGGACATCTTCTAGGAGGGGTTGGGCTTTGAACTGATGACAGCACTCCTGCCTCAGCCCCCAAGTGCTGGGATTATAGATGAGAGCTACTAGACCTGACTCTAAATTGTATACTTTTTTTTCATTGATGTACATTCATTGTACACAGTGGGTGGTTTTAAAACATATTTATGTGTCTGAGTGTTTTGCCTACATGTATGTCTGTGTAGCATGGACATACAGTACCCACAGGGATCAAAAATATCAGATCCCCTGAAACTGGACTCTTAGCTGAGAACCATATGGGTGCTGGGAATTGAACTCGGGTCCTCTGGAAGAGCAGCCAGTGCTCTTAACCACCGAGCCATCTCTCCAGCTCTATACATGGGTTTCGTAGAGACATTCGTATGACGTATACAGCCTCCTTCCCCCGTTCTCCCCTCACAATATTTCCATCCATTCTCATATACAACCCTGCTCCTGCCTTAGTGTCCTATGTACATAGATGATTTTATGTATGGGTGGAAAACCTAGGATCCACAAAGGTGAGAGGCTCTGATGAAATGTATGCTATTAAATGAACCTTGGAGGCCTACGTCAAACCCAGGTTTTGGGTTTGGATGGATAAATTTCACATTAATTTTTAACTTACGATGTGGGAGAAAGTCTCACCCTCACGGGATCTGCCCTCACGCATGAGAGAATAAATCACTTTGGCTGGGAGCTCGCTATGTCACCCTAACTGGCTTCCAACTCAGGATCCTCCTGCCTCTGCTCTCCGAATTCTGGGACTGCAGGATCTGTGTATGCACCACCTACATGACCGCCTTAAGAAAACTGCATCAGGGCTGGAGAGTTGACTCAGCCATTAAGATCATTGCCCGCTCCCTCTACAGCAGGGTCTGTTCCCAGCACATACATTGTAAACATCTGTAACTCCTGTTCCAGGGAACCAACACCCCCTTCTGACCTCCTCAGGCACCAGGCACACACACGGTACGTGTGCAAACATGTCGACAAAACAGACACACATAAAATAAATCCATAATAATCTTAAGAAGAAAACAAAGGGTTGGGGATTTAGCTCAGTGGTAGAGCGCTTGCCTAGCAAGCACAAGGCCCTGGGTTCGGGTCCCCAGCTAAAAAAAAAAAAAAGAAGAAGAAGAAGAAGAAGAAGAAGAAGAAGAAGAAGAAGAAGAAGAAGAAGAAGAAGAAGAAGAAGAAGAAGAAGAAGAAGAAAAAAAGCCCATTGTGTCGTTTGCACTTAGGAAGTGAAGAAATTTGAGCTTAGAAAGCTTAAGAATGAGAAGTCAGCACTAAAGCCTGTCCCCAGCCACCGAACACGGAGCTGCTGTCAGGTAACCTGGGGACAGTTTATCCAGGTCTGCTTATATGCATCTCGCTTTGAGTCTTTAGCTAAAGACCTAATTTCAGCCTCAGGAAAGGCAGTTTCTTGGCTCTGCAGTGAAAGGTTGGCTTCAGGTATGGTGGTAAAGACCCAAGCCCTACTCCCTGTTACTCTGTCCATGTTGGCTCCATTCAGAAAGGCCTTCTTTCCTCCTGTGTAAAGGTTGGAGCTGTCCCTCTGGGCTCAATGTAGCCGAGAAGAAAATGTGACTGGCACTTTTCAGCTGTTCCCACAAAACAATCCTTGCGTCTCATGAATCTGATGGGACTATGGGTCTATTCTATGAGGCCGAGGGGAGATGAGGTTTCTCATTTGCCATGCCTGGGACAAGAGGATAACCTCTGGGGCTTTCATACAGGCAAGTGCAGTATAAATGTGTGGACTGAGAGTTCAGAAAGCGTGAGTCTCCGTGGAAGGGCGATTACACAACAGGCGGCAGAAACCCACACCCCCTAGCCTGGCTTCTCTCGCTGGCAAGCTCTCGGGGTCCTTACTGTGTCTGTCACTCACCTCTGCGCTGAATTCCTCCTACAACTGCACTTTGAAGACAGAATATCTATTTTTTTTTTCTTTTTTTTTTTTTCGGAGCTGGGGACCGAACCCAGGGCCTTGCGCTTGCTAGGCAAGCGCTCTACCACTGAGCTGAATCCCCAACCCCTGCAGAATATCTATTGCTTTTCTCCCACAATCTACATAGAAGATACTCAAGGACCTGCCAGATGGAGGTGAAACCCAGCTTCCAGAAACCTGAACTTACTGCTCAGAGAGTAAACAAAGAGAAACAAAAGAGGCTGACAGCCAAGGTGGCAGAGCGGACACCTGAGTAACGCAAAGAGGAAAAGCCAGATTCTCCAAATACTTACGGACAACTTCTTTGTGCCAGACTGATCCCTGTTGGGCATAGTGTTTCTGTGGCTTTTCAGGAGGGAGGGGCCGGTTGGAGGACATTGGGACTGTAGTTTCGCGTGGCCCAGACCCGGGTTGTGATTGATCATCGTAAGAGCCCTTGGTGATGGACTGAACCCTGGACAGCCTTTGGGTTACTTTATAATGCTGGTTTGTTGAGGATTCTCCTTTTCCACTTACTGAACACCCCCGTCGAGAAACTGACAACCAGAGGGCTGAGAGGATGGCTCAGTGGGCGAGGCACTCTCCTTTGGAGGGAGGGGCTGATGAGGGAGGAGGGAGGGCCCAGTCTGAACTCCTTTCTCAGTGCATGTGGGTCTGAAATAAGGGTGAGAGGCTGTTTCTGATAGTGAGGTGGGGGTGAGAGACGGCTCAGTGGTTAAGAGCACTGGGTGTTCCTCTAGGGGACTAGGGTTCACGTGCCAGCAGCACCCACGTGGCAGCTCACAACTGCCTGTAACTCCAGTTCCAGGGGACCCACCCTGCCAGGCATGCGTGTGGTGCAATCTCTGTGCGGGCAGCAAACCCACACCAAAAAACAGAAAGAAAGAAAGTGGGGAGCACCTACCCACATTAAAACTGTCCGGTGAAACAGAACTGAAGGACAGGTCGACATGAAAGGAGATATAAGGGTTGGGTTGCTTGGTTGTTAAGGCCAGGGAGTCCCATCATATCCCGTGTATGCGGATAACCAGGAACCCCACTCTTACGTCAGAGGCCCACTAAGGAGAGGGAGGGCTGCAGAGATGGTGGAACAGCTAAGCTTAGCACCGGCTCTTCTTCCAGTGGACCCAGCTCGATGGGGGCCCGCGCCGTCTGTAGCAGGCATCTCATGCCCTCTTCTAGTCTCCGTGGGCATCAGGCATGAGTGGGGTGTACAGACATACATGTTGGCAAAAGACCCACGCATGGAAAATTTTAATTAAAAAAGAATGGTGTACCTCACAACCCAAGGCTGAAATCCTGAGACTCGGGGTGGGTTGAAGTGGGTCCTGAAGGCCCAGGATTGCTTGAAGCTCTGTTACCTGAGCAGGAGTTCCTAGCGGGCTCAGGAATGGAAAGAGTTTTGCCCTCCCTCCACAGTTTGCTTCTTTTGCCCAGACCATGAGGGGACTGGATACTGCGCCTGCACTGGTGGGACCGTCCCAATCAGCTGATTCAAATGCTAGCATCCAGGAACACCTTTACAGATGTACGCATGCATCATGGAATGTCTACCTGTGTGCAATGTCACCAGCTGGGAACCAAGTGTTCAAATACGTACACAGGCGTGTGAGGGACATCTCACACCCAAACCATAATATTGAGTATCCCTTAACCCAGGCAAAAAACTAACCACCGTAAGCCCACTCCTGTTAACCTGGCGCCTGTATGTGTTCCTTAAACCGAATTTCATCTCCAAATAAGAACAACAGGAGGTCAAGGTCTTATGTAACACAGTGCTGCTATCTCTGTGTGATCAAAGTCACTCAGTCCCTTTAAGGGGACATGGCGTCCATGAATGCCATGCATTTCCCATAAGCTAGTTTACAGATTAATACAGTGCTGTAAAACTGACAATGCCCCTTTAAAGTCAACATGTCCCATGTTATGCGCTAACTGAGAAGAAGAAAGAAGACACAGACGGGCGCTTAGACAGGCACGCAGATTGACACATCAGGAGGAAACAGTTGGTGACAGAGCTGGAGTACTCGCTTCTGTAAGTGCATGAGTGGTAGCAGCTGAGATTGCAGAACTCTACTGGCTTGCACCACCCACTCTGCATTCACCTCGTTTTCATTAAGAGCCCCCAGCTGATCAGGGTTTCTAACCAGGGGCGGGAAGTGGTACGGGACCCAAATCTTCATTCTTGAAGCGTATAGGCCATTTGTGCTCCTGCCTGGAGTGGGTTATAGTTTTCCAGTGATCATAATAAAGGCATAGATAATAGAGGCCATGAGGGCTCGGAGTCTCCCTCACCTCCACGGTGTAGCAAGCCGATACCCACTTAACAGTCTGGAGCAATCACACCACTTCTTGGCCTGCTGGTTCAGAGTCATGGGGAGCCCCGGGTGGCTGGGGGTAGAGGGCAGTAGCTCA